>NW_025110669.1:293955-420172 GCF_011392965.1 Frieseomelitta varia
TTTTTTTTTTTTTTTTTTTATTTCGAACGATCGTGTAATGTTACGCCACTGGCGTCGAGGTGGCGATACGAACCACGATGTATCGCGCGGCGCGGTGGGGCACGAGGACGCGAAAAAGGTACGCGGGGAGCGCGCACGGGCGGCGAAGGGAGCACGGAGAGGCAAGGCCGTTCTTTGACCCGAAACACGGCCCGCTCGGCACCAATTTTTCGGGAGGAACCGGTCCCGGACCCCTGGAATTTTTGCCGGCGAACCAACCCGCTACCAACACGCTCGCTTCGACCGAGCGACCGATGCCAACACCTGCCTCTCCGCTAACATACATATATCGTCCGGGCTGTAAAGTTTCCATCGATTAACGTCAAACGTTGCAACCGCGTCCTCGTCGATCGCTCGTCCATCACCGAGAAACCTGGCCATCTCCCCCCGTGAAAAATCGCCCCATCACTCCCGATCGTTGTTTACGCGCCGATTCGCATTCCTCGACGCTGCTTTCAGCCGTGTTCGCTTCTTCTGCGATATTCTGCTGGTAAGACGATTAACGTTCACTACGATTTACGAACAATTGAACATCACTCTGACATCAAAATTCGGATTCTCGGCACGGAGAATATTTTTAAACTTTTAGAAAGTGACTCGATTTACCATCTTCTCCAAAGCGAATCACCAAAATCCCAATCTTCAAAATAGAGCGTAACCCCTTTTTGGGTCTTCTGCGAAACCCTGCGAAAGCGAAATTCCTCGAAGAGGAAACGAGGGGAGGGAAAATGACGAAGAGCGCGCGAAGCCTTGCAAAACTATCGAAGAACCGCGAAGGCCAGCGACTCCGAGCCAGAGGATGCCTATCGAGGCGCATCTAACAAAAATCGCGGCGTACGCTCGGGCTCGCTCGTTGCAGCCCGGGCTTTCCATCATTACTTAATCGCTCTGGCTCGCTCGAACGATTAACGAAATTACAAAACGCTGGTCGTCGGGAACCTGTGCTTGGAACACGTGCACGCGTTGTTCGCCTTTTCAGGGCACGACAACGAGAAGAAGAAGAAGATGAATCCTATTCTCCGTTGAATCTCCGACGCTTTTATTCGTATCGGCCGGATATAATAAAACTCCTCGCATCCGAACCGATTACACAAAGACGGTTCGCTGTTTTCTCCGCTCGCTGTGGATCGAGCGTGTCCGAGAACTCTTCAAGCCGGATGCACAGGCGCACGCGCCACTTCTATCTGGGCCTCGTATCTCTTCTCGTCTCTCTCTCTCTCTCTCTCTCTCTCTCTTTCTCTCTGCAGGCTGTTTGGTATCGTGCACGTGCTTTCGTAGAAACGCCACGATTCACCTGTGCACCTAGCGCACCTGTGTAACGTGCAGCCGCGGATGCTCATCCATCTTTCCATCTGTCCTCTCCCGTTTTATTCTCGCTTGCACTCCACCAACTTTGCCAACTATACTTCTCCTCCTTTGTGACCGTGCGTATTCGTCGAAGCGACGAGACGAGTTGATGATATAGACTCGAAACGAAGGTGAACAAGGGTTTGATAATTTTGTTAGTTCAACGACCTAAAAATTTTTGATTAGTGGGTTATTCATATTGCTGCAGAGTGAAGTATGTCTTCGGAAAAGGAATTATTTTTTTCGTTCTTTGTTCCAATAAACGTTCGAAGACAATGTCGATTACGATTATTGTCGTGCCCATCTACGATCAGAATTGTTCTATTATTTTCACCTACAATCAGAATTATTCCATTATGGTCCAATTGTTCTTTATATAGGAGAAGAGTTGAGGAAAAAATTCTTATTAAGTCTAGAAGCTATTATTGGCGTTAATAAAATAATAACGGCAGAGAAACGAAACGAAAACGTTTTACCTCGCGCGAGGTGTACGTCAACATACTTCACTTTCATTGTGTCGCCGCCGGAACGATTTGTTCCTTAATTAGACTTAGGAATGTTATATGCAATCCGCTTTTGCAACCCGCGAGTTTTATGGTCCCAGTAATTTGTAAAGCAGTTGCCATCGCTGATGTCATCGCCGCACGAAACGTTGGCTCCATTCGGTTCGGGTAATTAAACATACAATAATCGCAAATGAAATTTGAACGTGCAAGTATCATGTGAATTAGAAACATTCGTGCCAAGAGTATCGAATAAATTGCAGCGAACGAATTTTTGCGAATACCAAAGTTTCAATTCCAGCATTGGAATTAATCGAACAACGAGTCGAGAGAGATGATGGGAGGTTTCGAGGCGTCGTTTTATCGTTCCACGGCCACTCTCAAGAACTTGACTACTGGAAGATTAAGTATTCCGCTTGTAAATCAGTGGCAGCTCTTTCAGGGGACACCGGTGTCAAATTTTCGAGTAACACGACGATCCATTATAAACGAATCCCCTATACAAACACGCGCTGTAAATGTGTTCTGCAGTGAGTTATTCGTTCGCGTGCACGAGAGTACATCGTCGAGAACCTATGAACATTCGCTTGATTGCGTCTCTGTTTCACGGCTCTCTTAAATTCACATATCTTTCGTCGCGATACACAAGAGTACAACGAGGTTTCGAATGGATGTGTGACTTGACAAATTATCGCTACTTTAGTTCGATGGCGTAGTGAAATTTTGAATATTGAGCGAGGAGCTCGTACTTATCGATACATAAATAGATTTATTCGTTTCCTCGCGACGACACCGTCATTTGTATCCTGATTTCAGTAAAAACGCGTCCCATCGAGAAATTGTTCTCCTCAGAATGTCTGTTACAACGTTCGATTAATCTCCGCTGGAATTTATCTCCTAATTACGGTGGAATTGATGAAATTACGTAAACCGAAGTTCAGTTTCATTGATGGAACTTCGTTCTTCGTTGCGAAACTAGAAGTTTCGAACAAAAATTTTCTAGACACCTATTAACTTTATAATACAAAGTACAGTCTTTCCACTCATTGTAAAATTGTAAAATCACGAAGGAAGAACGTGCAACTCATTTGTCATTCGCCGATTAACACACTTGGCCAATTATTCTACGAGGAGTACTAAAAAATGGTGGATCGGCGAAGCTTTGACGAAGTGTGAAGCGTGTTACACTTGCCGAGGTGCAACATTGAGCGCGCAATGTGCTCTAGAAATTCTTTATCGGCGAGGGAGCAAAAAAAAACGATCGTCCCGATAAATGCAAATGCATTTCGTCATTCGAGAGCAGTCGGCCAACCTTGAATGGAATGGGATCTAACGACCGCATTGATAAAAGATGATCAACGCTCGAGATAATGTCGGATCTCATTGTTCCGCCTTGCTTTTCATCTCTTTGTCCCCTTCTGTGAAAGAAACTCTCCTCATCGACGCGAGCGTTGTACCGGTACAAAGAACTTCAAGTATCAGCCTGTATCGATCGAGATTAATCGTTAAATTTCAATGTGTTGTTTTTTTTTTTTTTTTTTATTATTATTATTTTGAATTGATCCAATTTACGCTTCGACAGTCAACCGTTTTCATTTCTATAAATATTCTCATGTAATTAAAATGAACACAATTAATTAAATAATATTATAAACTGAAAAATAGACTTTCTAAAATTGCAATGTAACATCTTATAAAAATTATTACATGTTATAGAAATATTTTGTCCCGTATACAAATGTAGCAGTCAAATGTTAAATTAAATTAAAATTTCAATCTCTAAATTGACAATCATGAGGAAAGGAATAAGGATAAGTGAATTCCAGCAATCGGCTTTCATTGATTCTCGTCACTTCCTCTTTGATTCCAATTACGAGAGAAATTGTTTTTCTTTGATCTTCAATTCATCGATGAACAATGTCGTAACGGTACAAAGGATTTCAGATAGATATCAATTTGTGCACGTCAGGATTAATAATCAAACTCGGTTAAATATAAAGATCGTTCGATGCCGATTGTAAGATCGCTGTGGATAATTCGTATCGTTATAATGATCCAATTAACGTCGAAGACGGTGGATGATCATTGCTCGCAATTTGCTCGCCCGCGACGAGCTATTTATCGTGATTTATTCACGTGAAATGATCGGACGTCGAAAGGAAGGAAATCGCGTCCTTGCAAATCAAAGGTTGTCCGATCGGACGAACGTAAATCGCCGGCTGTGAAAACGTCGGGGAAAAAATTGGAAACTATCCGACCGATACCTTTCGCTACCCTTTCACCGCAGTTTCGGTCCTTGGATCCATTTTTTTTTCTTTTTTTGTTTTTAAACTGAGCTCAGCGTGAACGAATTTCACTGGTGAACATTTTTTTTAATTCTTCCCTTCTTCTCCTTTTTTTTCTTTTTTTTTTCAGTAGACAACGATGATAGACAAAATTAGAGTAGCATAGATTTTTAGGATTCTACATTGAAATTTTCAGATTGCAAAAGATTCGAGTTTCGCTGGATGATTACAGGTAGTTGCAAAGGATCGATACTACCTTAATTATGTGATAAATAAGTGACTTTAATTTATATATTATTCCCAACATACACGTAATTGAGCGCACACGATTCTTATGACTCAATTCGTAAACAATTTGCAAGAAGAAAAACACACTTCCAAGCATTGAATTACACAGTTTCCACTCGTTGAAAGACTAATATTATCGTTTCGCGTTGAAGCACATTATCGTATGCGAATGTTGTATATGTTAATCAGTTAGGAGCTAATGACTGGCTTTTTATCTATTTGTTACGTTACGACCTCGTTCGTTCGGAAGCAAAAAATGATTCTCCACGACAGAGAGAGAGAGAGATCATTCAGTCGATGATCGTGTTTGAAAAACAGATTTATCGAGAGGCACGAATCTACATATATATGTAATACGGAGGCTAGATCATCGATGTTCAATTTTGCCAGCGTTTATGGCGCTTGCGTTACTATGTCAATGTCTCTTTAACACCGTATCCAACGATGGTACTGCTTATTGACCGTGTATTCGTCACATGAATATTAAATCTACACCATCAGCCTTGGCTCGATCTAATCACCTCCTCGGAATGGCGACCAGAAGTTTACGACGTGTTGAGTGGAACTTCCAGTAGTACGTGACTCGACGTGTGTCTCGTCACTGTTGATTTTCTGGAGTGTGAAAATGCTTCAATACCGGTGGTGTTTGAGCGTCGAAGATGTTTGGAAAGTTTAGAAAATCTTTCAACATTTGAGAAAATCTTTCACGTATCTTGAAACATTTTTTTCTATCTTTATGTCTCTCCTACTAGGTGGGGGTACAGAGATAAATCTATTTCCCTTTGAACACTCTAAAAATTCACAGCGTGTCAAGGTTTCGAAAGGAAATAATGATCTCTTCAAGTAAATCAAATAGAATGTCGTCTAATTTGATATTGAAGAAAATTCTGTCTAAAAATCGAAATTGTAATTATCTGTAACATCATTTTCTCATTTAGAAAAATAGGGAAAAAAAAAGCTTTATTTGTTTGCTTTAAAATTTTGAGTACTTTATCTACTTGATCGGTATTAATTCTCTTATTCAATCATCGATTAAACTATCGTACTTCTTTCAAGAAAAAACGTGCAATCGCAAATCGCGAAATAAATTTCATTGTCGAATGACGATAGGGAAGAGTTCGATGTCGACAAAGTTTCGTGCGTTTTCGCACGTTATTCAGCACAATGAGTAACGAGGGAACTATTCGATTGCGCAACAATTCGTATAAGCGGGTTCTCGATCAAGGTTTCCAGCGAAGACGCCAAAATAAGTCGGTTCTCGGCGCTGCAACCTTCGATCTAGCCAACGAATCTGTCTACGACAAGAGTTTCGTGTGATCTCGCTTGAAATTTCGCGAGGAAGTTTTCCGAACAAGTTGAAGTTGCAGCAGATCACGAATTTCTGTGAGAACGTCGTAATGAGATTAGTTTCGTGATTGATCGTTGATCGTCGATCGTGTTAATAAGCGGCACCGGGTAGAAATTTGGCCTTTAAAATAGAAAGTGCGTCGGTATCGCTGCGTAGATAGTTAACAGACCGGAGAAAGTTGCCTATTCAATGAAATGTCCGCCGGTGAACACTTTATTCATGTTGTAACGCGTGTTCAATTTGTCTTGACGAAAACTGCAAGCTTGTTCACCGTGTGTGGACGCAGGAAATAAATTACGCATTGTATTCTTTCTCTCCCTTGTATATTTGATATCCAACAAAAGAAAATTCGAATACTTGTTGATTTTCTAAGAATTTAAAAGCAATTTATTCCAAATTACCATGTACTGTGTTGTTCCACAATATTTTAATTTTAATTTACGCGTAATATAAATCATAAACGCAGGAAACAAATTCCGCATTGTATTCTTTCACTCTCTTTATATATTTGATTTCCAACAAAAGAAAATGCGAATACTTGTTAATTTTCCAAGAATTTAAAAGACAATTTATTCCAAATTACCATGCACCGTGTTGCTCTACAATATTGTAATTTTAATTTCCGTGTAATGTAAATCCGCGATTGAAAGTTCCGAAAAAGGATCGGTCTGATCGGACTCCGGCCAGGCCTTTCCAGCGTGCATTTGGAATCGAGATGGAATGGCGTGCAATGGGAAACAAAGCGCGGCCGCGTAACGTTCTCATATCGTGTCATTTCGTTAGCGTAATCCATCCTTTTGTTCTTTCAAATTCAAGGCTACGTTTCAGAACCGCGGCAACTCTGACACACCGTTGCCCCTTAATTGTTCTCGCCGCAGAAGGAATTCATTGTTCCAGCGATACGTCCGTCCGTCCGTCCGTCCGTCCGTCCGTCCTCCAACGAACATCGTTTCCCGTGCTGATTGACGAATCAGATTAAATCCCCAACCCGTCCGGGTCGGGTTGCGCTCCTTATTTCGATCCAGTTCTTGCACCGGCAGTGCCGCAATCGCTCTCTCGCGGAGTTTCAATCTCGATCTCGAAGATCACTTTTTGAATTTTCCACCAATATAAGGTAGTCTGACTCATTTTTACCAATCTTCTGAAATTAGAATGCTCCCGAAAGCACTAATTCCAGTGTCCACTCGAAGAAAGAGAGAAAAAAAAATAAATTTTCTCTCGAGTCAGTCTGAGATCGAACGTCACCATGAACGTCGCGGTTAAACGTTCGCAACGAGGCAAACGTTGAACCCGTTCACTGACATCTGCGTTGCGCAACGCGTCAGAGCAATCTCTATATTAAACGCGGTGGCCGTGCGCCGTGTGACCTGGCGGCATCCGCGGATGATACAAGTTCAGAAAAACGCGAAGAACAAACGATCGGTGCCGCGAGAGCGGCGGGGATAATGGGCACGAGGGAGCGTCGATTGAAAATTGCAGGGATCTCCCATCCCGATTGCAAATTGTCGACGGCGTTCCATCGTAAAACGATAACCGTGCATAATGACGCGTGTGTGCACACGAGCGGCGGTCACAGGCGGAGAAGGATTTCGCAAGCGTACACGCAAGTACACGCGCAAAGTGAAGATGACTTGGACGACGACGCCGACGACGACGAGTGGAAATCACGGAAACACGATGGCTCTCTCGCCTAACGATCACCGCGCTCGAGAACGATTAAACGACGTGTACATCAGGTGTCTCTCTTCGTTTCGTTTCACTTGCCACTTCTTCGTTGTTCTCGAATGAGAAAGATATTGCAGGAGAAGCTAACGTTAGAAACTATCGACGATCAAAACGGAAAATTTCCATCAGATATGTTAAAGTAAAGAAAGTAGAAAACTTTTATTTTTTTTATATACTTTACGAAAAATCGTTTAAAATCTCCGAAGATGTAAAATATCCAACAAAAATTACAAAGTTGGTCACTTTTAACATTTTGTTAGTTCTAGCGTTAAAGAAAAGTTAATCAAACTTTATCAATCGTGAAAGTGAAATTAAATTCGAATTTTCAATAACTTTGTATATTTTCTTATATCGTAGATTTTTGCACCTTTAAACTTCAAACTCCACGCTTTAGTTTTAATATTGTGTTATACTTCCAACAGAATTATTGGTACACCCTATATATATATATATATATATATATATATATACCATCGAGGGAAAATCAGTGGTACAGCCTAGGTAATTGGAACGGTTTAATGAGTCTGAGAGGATGTTGCGTTAGCGGATTATTATTGTAATAAGGAATCCAGTTAAATAGGCGGTAATCTCTCGAGCGGTTAGCTGTTACAGTTAACGTGTGCAATTGAATTGATTAAGTTTTTCTGACGCCTCGATGCGCCGTTTTTCTTTGTACTTAGTTGTGCAGTTGATCACTTGACTCGAGCGAAAAGATTTGTTGCGTCTTTTTCAGAGCTGCGTTCTTGCGTGCGTAGTGATCGATTCGAATTGTGCACGGAAGAGAGGTAATTGTCCAGGTGGTGTGAATAAATTTTCGTATAATGGGCATGATTGGTCGTGATTACGCGAATTTTTTTTGCGATAAATTCTTGTGTAACGGAATCACTGCGCAAAAAAGAAGCAGATAACTCTGAAGAAAACTCGAGTCAATTTTCTGTGATGGATATAGAGATTTATAGCGTCTAGGTGACCCGTTTGAAGATGGACTCTTACGCAACGGTTGTTTTAATTCTTACTCAGATTCTGGAGAAGATACGATTGACTGGAGTATACTTTGAAAAACTGGAATCTGAAAAGATTGCTTGGAATTGCACCGGCTAGGTGTGAGACGTGAATTGACTCACGTACATCCCTTAGCCTCACAGAAGAGAACCAAGGCTGCGTTACTTTCGATTCGCCAGACTTACAAAGGACAAGGTTTTAAGTTCACGTTCGTGTTTCGTTTGAAACACTTTCATTTCTACAACGATCTTCACGTGTCTTCTTTGTAAGAAACGGATATGGTATTCCTTTTTTTCTTTTTCTTTTCGAGTAATCGAAGGATTAAGTTAACCTGAACCTCATGGGAACGCTTAAAACGGAAGCTGCTTGATCGCTTGTTTATTTCTGTGTACAACCTGCTCAACGATATAAGTTTTTTTCCTTCGAATCCTGTGAAACCTGTTCGATAAGGATGTAGTTGGTATTAAAGAAGAATTACCATTCGAGGAGATAAAGATTACTGGATTAAAAATACGCACGCTTGCATAATTTCCTAGATTAAATCGTCTATATACCGCGCTAAATGTTTCGTTGGCGTAAAAATTCCCCGAGGATTTTAGAATATTCATCCTCGACGATTCAAAAAATACTATAAATTTAAAAAAAATACTATAAAAAAACCGGAGTTAGTACAATCACAGAACAACGGTATTCTGTTACGATAACGAATCTAGCGATAACTCGTTAAAAAGGAATTTCATTTTTAAATGACGTGATACCTGTTTGTAGACAAGGTCCTAATTAGTTATCTTCAATCTTTTAGCCATGTGCTTACATGTGATTCAAGGTTTTCGAAATGATGCTCGAAATTAAAGAAGAATTACACACCCGTCGATATTCATCAGAATATTTCAAGAAGTCTCTTATCATCCTCATAAAAGCAATTGCAAAATACGAATCGCCTCTTTTTCTCTCGCGTGTTCTCGCCTCGATCTAAATTTTCGAAGACACGAGCTCCTTGCCGTTTCATCCGTCGTAATGATATTCCACTTTGTTAACGCGCAAACTCGGTAGCCATGATCCGTTTCCACGCACCGGTGCGTTCCAGCTGCACTCAGCGTCGCCACGATAGTCGCCGTCGTCGTCTTCGTGTTCATCGTCGTCGCTGGGAATCCAAGAACACGTCCAACGCGAGAATCACGGCTTTCGATGATGATAATGACGACGATAATGATCCTACCGCGCGTAATCTTCGTATCGTTCGTAATCTCCATTCTTCTCTCTCTCTCTCTCTCTCTTCTTTTCTCTTTCGTTCCCTCCTCTTTCGAACGGTTGTAATTGTGACACGCGACACGGTCGATGAATCATCTAGGATTTTGAAACTTCGCGGGCTTAATTGTTCCTGATATCGGCCGCCCGAGGACGTTTCACCTCGATGAATCGTTGCCACCAGATTCGTGACTGAATCGTTCGCGTTCTCACGATTCGTAAATTACAAAGACTCGATTAGAAATGAAACGAAAATTTTTTCCTGACAATGACAGCTTTGTTTCTCCGTGTATTTAGGATCTCTTGGAGCTTTTATTAATCTCCGAGACCCGAGATATCAGAATGACAAGTACCTAAAAGAAACGTGCATTGATCTTTGTCGAATTTTTTTTCTTTTACAGTCTAATTCTCAGTTTTTTCTTCTACTGTCTCGTTCGGGAATTCTAAATTGTCCAGTCGCGAAGGCTGCACCTCGCAGTCGGGTTTCCGAAATCCAAGGCCACGCGATGTGGAGAATTGGATCACGATGATGTGCAATGAAATCGCAATCGCGAGAAGGACTGAGAAGGTAATCGTGCGGAACCGCGTGTCGATCCCTTCATCGATCGAATGAATCGCGCGATTGTTACGATAGACTCGGACGGACGTCGTTTGTACTCGTTCGAGAGATCGTGTGGTTTAAGGTTAAATGAAGAATCTCTCGACGTGTTCTTTTTTTTCTTCTTTTTTTTTTTCTTTTTACTGGTTTTATCGATTGAAAAGGATGAAGTTGTTTATTGATTGTATTAGTACACGCGAGCCGCGTTGTCGAACAGATTTTTCATGTCCAATTAACCCTCGTTCGATTGGGATAGAATTGACACAGGAATTATAACCATCATTTCTCTGAAATAATATTAAAAATATTGAACGAAGAAAATTAACTTCAGCGACTAAAGTTATCTTACGCTTTTAAATGTGTAATTGAAAAATATAGATACACAATGCTATTAAAAAAATGCCAAATCAGCAGAGAGATATACTTTCAGAATCTTTCTGACAAGATTCTCAGTGAACTCCTCGAGACCTCTTTGTTCTGTAATCATCGGAACTATACGTTCGAATGTACATATATAAATCCGCCAAGTCATTCGCTCCGCGCTCTGTTTAAAGAATTAAAAATCCGATCGGCGATGGAAAAATGCTGGTGAATAAAACCTTGATCGTCGTCTAATTCCAGATTAAAGTGCCTTTGAAAGTGAACTTCTCGGCCAGGCCCAAGGACGTCTCGGTGACGATCACGAAGAAACGGTTGACCTGCGGCGTCAAGGGTCAGCCGCCGATCATCGACGGTGATTTTCCACACGAAGTCAAAGTCGAGGAATCCACGTGGGTGATCGAGGATGGAAAAGTGTTGCTTATCAACCTGGAGAAGGTGAGTGACGTCGGACAGACACGTCGATTTCGCGTTCTTTGATCGCTGTGTGAACCCGCGAGGCCATGTCCAAGCGAGGATTTCGACGATGGTATCGATCGCCAGCGAGGAATTTGCTTGACACGGCCCTGAATCGTCGAACCACCGTATTGAAAAATTTTGGCGAAGGTTAAGCGACTATTTGCTTGATCTCCAATTGACAGGACTCGGTGATGTTCGTATCTCGATAATTGGTCAATTGCGACAGGCATCTCGTTGACTGATCCTGTGTTTATTGAGTTAGATAACGAAAATCTCCTCCGGAAGGATTTCTTTAGATTATTTTCCAGATTTGCTTTGGAATCTGCTCCTTTCTCTTTTGCAAACATTTCTTTGGCAGGATTTTTAGATTCTTTTCTAGACTCGTTTTTTTTTTTTTTTTTTTTTTTTTTTGTCTTTTTGGAAAAGTCATTCGCACGTAATATCTTTCAATTCAACACTTATCGTTCTATCATACATTCACGCAAATTCCGTTTAACGAACAGTTCGTTGAAGGCAAGAGTCACCGATTCTTTTCGCAGGTGAACAAAATGCAGTGGTGGGCGCACGTGGTGACCTCTGACCCGGAGATCAGCACGAAGAAAGTGAACCCCGAGCCTAGCAAACTGTCGGATCTCGACGGTGAGACGAGAGGTCTGGTGGAGAAGATGATGTACGACCAGAGACAGAAGGAGCTAGGCCTGCCAACGTCCGACGAGCAGAAGAAGCAAGACGTGATCAAAAAGTACGAAAATGGTCGCAAATTCGGCGCCGAGGCGTTCGTAACCGAGACTAAATGAAACGAATTCACATGTCGTAAACTTTGTCCCGCAGATTCATGGAACAGCATCCCGAGATGGATTTCTCCAAGTGCAAGTTCAACTGAAATGGTTCCGACGATCGATGGATGGCCGGAAGAACGAAAGTTCCACGTGTTATTGCGAAACTTATTAACAGAAGATAAAAGATAATATGATATAAAGAAAAAGAGAAAAGAAAAGGAAAATATTATCGATGCATTTCCAGTTGCGAATCCAATTGTGAAACTCTTTACGATACTCTGTTAATCGCCACTTGGACATCACGACTCTCTGCGCCTATTTTCCGAGCCACGTGCCGCCGTTGTGTTTCCACGGCGCGAAAGGTGGCACCACGATCCACGGAAAGGATGGATCGTGCGATCATGGTAAAGAATTTTCTAGTTTCTCGCTCACTATTCTCCTGATGATTCCATTTTCCTTCTTTCTTTTCCCTGTCTATCTTCGAATCGTTCCTTTGTTGTTGATACTCTAAAAGAAAATATCAATTTGCACAAATGTATATCGTATGATTTTTTTTTCACTTTATATTTCGTATAATTGAATAAAGAAAATGTAAAAAAAAAAAAAAAAGAAAAGGTAGTCGGCTTATGCGAAGATTCACCCCCGTTTCGTATGATAAATCGAACGATTGTTTGCTTTTTTTTTTTTTTTCTTTTCTTTTAATTTCATCGTTCAGTTGTGCGAAACGATCGTTAACGGTATACAAAGTGATGTTGTATCGTTACAGAGAGAAATGTGTAATAAATGGCATTCGCTTCGAGCGAACAATGGCAGTCAGAATGGTTTCTCTGTCGTTCGGATTGTCCTTAACGTTAATCATGTTAAAAGTACACTGGATATTGTTCTTACCAGTTCTAACGTTATTACCAGTCACAGATAATAGCACTGAGCACGATAATGTACAGCACACGAGTA
Source organism: Frieseomelitta varia (assembly GCF_011392965.1). Taxonomy (NCBI): domain Eukaryota; kingdom Metazoa; phylum Arthropoda; class Insecta; order Hymenoptera; family Apidae; genus Frieseomelitta; species Frieseomelitta varia. The sequence goes on from NW_025110669.1 coordinate 306,909, forward strand.
CACGAATGCGAAGGTCGTGTCAACGCGCGAAAGTTTCAATCATCGATCTCTTTCATCACTTTGCTGATCCAACGAACGTAGTTGGACAGTTTGGCGTATATCCCGAACTTTCCGCGTTTTCCGCAACCTTCGCCGAAACTCGTGATGCCAAATATGGTCCAGGGGCGATTAGGTCTCCTGGGATCTTGGCACAGAAGGGGTCCTCCGCTGTCACCCGCGCATGAATCCATCTTTCCGCGACGATATCCCGCGCAGAACATGTTATCGGTGATTCTGTAGTCTTCGTAGACGGTTCGACACGCTTCTGAAGATACTATGGGTATCTGCAATTGAGAATGAATGGAAGAATTTCTTTAGTTGACTTTTCAAGAAGGTTGTTAAGAAGATTAACAGATATCGTTACCTCCCCTGGCAAAGATAATTATTCGTAAATTCTCTTCTCTCTGACAGTTGTAGAAAATATTACGACAGAGAAAAAAGGTTTTTTGAGTTTTTCAAAAATTCGAGAATTTCCTCGAAGATACGGAAGAAATTGTACAAGTTTCAAGATTTTGAAAGGACAAACAAACGCACCCGAGCCTCGTGAAGAACATCGGTCCCGAAGTCGTCGGTGACTCGCGATTTTCCCCAGCCAATAATTGTGCACAGTTGATTGGCGGGTAGAGGCTGGTTAGGCGCTGGAAGGCAAGCTACTCCTCTGGACGACGACGCTGTCAACGTGACCGGAAGACGCAGCATCGCAACGTCGTTGTCCACTGTGTCCGCGTCGTATTCGGGATGTATCGTCACCGAATCCACCTGAGTGAACGAGAATTTAATCGAGTATTAAAGTCTTGGACCACTTCGATTATCCTTAAAACATCGAGTGACAGATACCCTCAATTCCAATTCAGTGCCCTCCTTCACGGTCAAATCGTGCTCCCCAATCCGAACGTAAAGTCGTTTCCTGATACAGTGTGCTGCGGTTAATACCCATCTTGGCGAAACCAAAGTACCACCACAGAACGCCTCCTGTAAAAATTTGACTTGCAATTAACCGAGCCCCACTCGAGCGAGGTACAATTTCAAACACTCGATGAACACTTACACGAAATCTGTTCAACACGGCAACCTGCCAGGGCCAACTTCTTGGAGTGGACGGACGACCACCGATGATCCTGGTGAAGTAGGAGAGCGGAGAAGTTTTTTGCGGAACTCCGCATTTCCAAGTATGAGAGTTTTTCTCCGGAATGAAACTGTCGACCATATTGGGATTCAGCTCGAACTCGTCTAATACGATATCTGCGATAATAAAAAGTAACGAATATTCCTTCGAGGAACTGAGCGGCTCGTTATATTCACCGTCGATATCCTCTTCCTGGCTTCCACGAATTTTTCGATGGACCCATCTTTGGCAGAAGCTACCCTCCACGTAACAGTACGCGCTCTCTCTTATCACGTCGCGCCCGCAAATTCCAGGTTTCTTGCACCACCTTTCGTCCATTGAATTAAAAAAAAAAAAAAAAAATAAATTACGCGATCGACGCAAAGTGAATTCGAACATTTGTAGTATTGTATCGTGATTTATTTACGAGCTTTTGACTATCGAGTGTCATATTCACCTGTGACGTTGAGTGGTACATAGTCTTGTACATGGTGACCATTTGCTCCATTTGCCATAATACCCTACAGATTGGTCTTTGCCTCTCTGTTTCCCTTGTCTAGGTTCTGCTTCCTTCCTGGGTACCTGACGTCAAATATTTGCAATTGATTCCTCGACAAATATAAAATTGGTCTATATTTTTATAAATTTTTACCTGTATAACGTGAAATTTATCCTGACGATGGCCTCGTCGCTGATGTTGCTTGCATCTCCTCCACCTACTCTTCCTGTTGTTGTGCTGACAGGTTCGTTCTTCCTGCAAGGAATACAACAACCTTTACACCTGCAATTTTTTTAAACATACTACCAATTACAACGTGGAATAAGATTTGAAAGCTCACCCTAAGTATCGTGTTGCTACATTTCTTCTTCACGCGACACCTTCGAACGCGATTCTGCGTACAGTGTCGATCACAGACGCTCCATTCGCTCCAATTCGTGAAGTACGATAGTTTCGTCGCTCCTGTACATTCATTTTATTTAACAAGAAACCTAAAGACACGTCTAAAATACGATAGAACCTCGCATACTTCCACTACAATTATACTGCGAATATGGAATGCGAGATGTTCTTATGTGAAATGGAAAATAAAGACACGTGAAAACGCTTCTTATAGCCACTGAATAATATATTTGTTCGTACAAACGAGGTTGTACGAGGTTGTTCTGTTTGCAATTGAAGCTCTAAGAAATACTCACTGCTCTTTGGTAACTGCTGCACGGCATCCTGATCGACTACGCGCTGCCAACTAGTGCCATTGTTCCCGTCAGTCGCCAATGTCCCGTTTCCGCTCTAAAATTAGCAGACAGCAACAATTAATCATCGACACCTGAAAGGGAGAACGCGTTGACTCGTGACTCGTTGCAAACGATTGTTTTTCTTCTTAATGAAGCGAAGAGTCAAGGAACGCACGAGAAACACGCGACGAGATAAAGCGGGACAAGAAAAGCAGCGTAAAAGTCAATCGAGATTCTGCCCGGTTCGTTATTGTTCTGAAAAACGAGAAAAACACAGGGAAAAGGGAAAGAAAACGGCGAATAATTACTGGTTTTTGAGCAAAGAGTTAATAGACTAGTTGCTGACGTTGCCGCTCGTCTCAGATATCGTTCAGCATTCCTCAAGGCTGTAACGATCAGCACGCGGCACTAAACTCAATTTGCCGGCTCGTAAATAGCGACGTAACCACCGGTTGCTCAATGTCACCATCTAATATTCTTCTGCCTCTAAGATTTTGGTCGTGCCGAGAATCTTACAGACACATTTCCTGCCTTTTTTACCAGAAAACTACGATTCTCAAAAGTCAATACGAGTCCCAAAATGGCACCTGTGCTTTTTATGAAGGCACATGGAAATTTTCATAGATATTCATGGAAGTGTATTAAATAGATAATATTTTATGATTATTAATTATGAAATGACGCGTTGCCTAAATAAATGGAACTAAAGCAGCGAAATTACGATCGAATTTTCTTTTGAATCAAATGGTGTATAGTATAAATAATCAAATAGCATAAAGGAGTCATTGTGTGCGACAACTCTGCGACTATACTATACTAGTATAGGATATAGCCTATACATATATATATATAATCTAAACCTATAACTTAAACCTAAATCTATAATTATAACTTAAACCTAACTATACTATACTATAACTAGACTTGTATACACTCTACACTGTCAAGAGTTCGTACCATGCATACACCATCGCATACAGTATACACTGTTCAAGAGTTTGTACCATGTTAGGATTTCTGAAAAGAGACAACGATTTTCTTACGTATAAATATTTTATTTATGATTTATTAATGTTTTCAAGCTATCGTATTTCAAGCAATCTTTCTAATTTTACGAAACCATTATTCTTTATTAGATTTTTTTACGTAAAAGTAAAGTACACAATGAGACCTGCACAATTATCACCATTTGACATACATATAGTTACCAATTGCATTTTATTGCAATTATTATACAGTTGTTATTGGATTGTGAATGTTTATGCATCCGTAGAAAACTCGAAGGTGCAAAGTTCTATACGATGCAAATATTCAAATTGGGCATTTATTACAATATTATACATTACAATACTAATAATACAATAGACTATCAGATCGATGAAAATGGAACGAGCACACGCAGATCACACCCTTCTTCGATCCAGCCCACGTCGGCTATTATCTCAGACAATGGTCGGAGGAAACCAACGATGATGTTACCTCATCGAGGTCGATCGTCTTGGGAAATGGAATACTGGATGAGTGGTCACGAACGATGTTTTACAGGGTGGTTCGTCCTACGTAAATCTAATTATTGCTCTTTGGGGAATTTGGAGGCAAAAGGTGCGCGTGACAAGACAATACGTCGAATGACGTCATATGAGCATATGAAACACGAAGGTGATCTTCTTTTTGCCAACTAGCTCTAACACTCTTAATACGACTGCCTCGAGTTGACTCTACACTGACCTAGATTATTAGCGTGGTGTAACGAATTACAACATATTGAGGAGACATTCGTTTCTTCGAAAATTATTTGTATATGGGCAACGGTGGCAAATTTACTTGCAACTGTTATAAATCAAAATTATCGTCTTCCTTCGTGTTTGTCGTCACCGGTGAGAAATTTAGTCGTGGTGTGTTCTAGTGATAAAATTTTACTTTGTGCCTCCTCTTGTATTTTATTTCAAAATCAAATGAAATACAAAAGAAAGCCGAGCGTCAAGACGATACGTATCTCTAAATTGTTTATGGCGGTGTTCCTGCATAACAGTTGCATTTAAACATGTAAAAATAAATAATCCGATTAATTTTGCCGCGCGGAGAAAAGCTCTTGAGCATGTGCAATCCTGAAAGAGTTCAGGGTTAACGATGCTCCCGAGTTGCACAATTAATTTCTTCGAACTAACTATAAAAGGAAAACTGGTTCTTGCTCGATTTCCTTGTTGGCCGTAAGTAGATCACGAATATAATTTGTTCCTGCTTATTTCGTTGTGCCTAGATCTTTATACATTTATTTATTTCAATAAAAATGTTAATGACAAATGATCGCGCACCAACGTATTCTATTTTTATTTATGCAAAGACATTCGTGATCCGATCGTACACAACCGGGTAGATTCATCGACACAGACCTCGAGAGAGAGAGAGAGTTTATCCTAACGCGTAAACGAGTAATTTCCTGCAAATTTAAAAGTACGCGGAGGCATTCAAAACACGAGAGAGATTCGTAGCGACGGTTCCGAAGGCCAGATTTGTCGCTTCTTCCGCGACACGATCGCCCGATGAAAAAGCAGACGAGTTGGAACCGACGAGTTCCCTCGTCTACACCGAGGACGAGCCAGAAGGCACGAGGAATTTGTATGCGTCGCGGTGAGGGCATGGCCAAACTAGGCTGAAGTCTGCCGGTGCCTTGCATCTCCCCCGATGGAATCGCAAAAAGCCGCGTGCCACTCGCGGGGAGAAACGATGGACACCCGGCGAAAATCGTCGTCGTTGCCGACGATTTTCAGCAAGAAGCCAGCAACTTGGAAAAAATACGGAATTTCACTGGGAGATCCTCGAGGTGGTATTAACCGGAGAGCGGAGAAATTCACTGTTGGCTGCAACGTACCGAGAATTCCGCGAGACCGTGCCACGAATGATTCACTGGCATTACGTATGCAACTTTAATACCGTTTCGCATTCGAAGCATCCCCGAACGGCACCCTACCAGGACACGTTTCACCGCGCTGCTCACCTCTGTTCACTCATCTGCGCCTTACTTCACTGTACCATTAATTGTAAGTAAGTACGGATGCTCGTTTATTCTGTGGAAATAGTTTATTCTGTCGCAGACGTTTCTACCTAGGATCGTTCGTTCGATTCCTGCCGCGTGAATTATGGTGGAAAGTAGAGTGTAGGTGGCCACTCTTTACTTTCTCTCGTTTGAGAGAACGGTCTTTAGCGTGTTTAACTCGACAGATGCTACGATGTTGTTTCATGACACGTGTTGCTCACGTGCGCTCTATCTTATCCGTTACGTGTGTTTAGCACTGTACGAATGAGTAATACCGCGACGATCTGCGAGATCGTTTCTTCAACTGTTCGGATCAATGGAGAAAACGTGGATGTAGAATAACAATCGAGGAAATGCATCAATTATCGTGACGTTGAAGAAGTGACGTGTTAAAGCTTGGAATCTTCTCTGTTGTACAAACAGTGAGAAACTTTGTTCTTCAAGTGATACTGCCATCGGTATTTGCAAATTATTAAAATTACGAAATTCTCTCTGAATACTCGTTGCTTACGAATCATCGTAAAAAACGATCCCTAAAAGGAACCTCAACCACTCTTGTTAAGCTCAATGGTTTGTTGCAAACCCTCGATCTAGCAGAACAAAACAAACTGAAAGCAATCTGAAAGAAAAAAAAAAAAAAAAAAAAAAACGCATAGCTGCATTTTCACAGCGACGAGCCGCAGTACTCTAACCGCGAAGAAGCGGTCCAGCAAAAAAGGGGGGAGGGGGTTGGAGAAAAGAAAGAAAGAAAAAAAAAATAAAAGGAAAGAATCGATGCGAAGCGGGGAGAAAGGACCGACGCGACGCGACGCGACAGCCATGCCGAAGAAGATGGATAAGGTTCGGAAGCAATGACATTCGTTTCGCGGGCTGACGCCCCGACTATACCTTAGATGGTAGCGCGATCGGTGTGTCCAATGTCCGAAAATGGCCGGTGATTTCTTCGCTGGTTGGCTACCAATGGATTTAATACTCGCGGCCGGTCGCGGCGATGGAACGCTCGCTATGGCGAGATCGCGGCCTGATTTATGTGCTCGTGCACGCCATCCGAAGGCCAAGGTCCTCGTCCACCTACTATGGTCAGGATGACGTCTGCTGACCGGCGACTGCGTCGCGTAAATCCCGCCGCACCGTATATTCGCTCCATGGGAATTCCGCGAACGCGCACGGCCAAAGTCGTACGCCTGATTTTCCTCGGCTCGTCTCGAGCCGCGCGCGGCTTAATTGCCGTCGGCGAGGCTCTTTACGGAGCGACGGTATTACATTACGAAGAGGATTCCGCGTTGAAAGGATACGCGATCGCTGGATTTAGACTGGCCGATGTATCGTAACGCGAAATAGAGCCTTTGACCCTTTGCTTGTTTAGTTACCTTTTTTGCAAGAATCAACGTTTCGGTGATATTCGATTCGGGCAATTTTCAAAGTATCGTTTTATCTTTTTCTATACTTTGCAGGAGATGATTATTTTAAGCACAATTTTTCAAAAAAAGAGCTGTATCTTCATAGAGAGATAATTTGTTGGAAACAATTTCTGCGTCAGAGAGACCTAATCAGAATCATCGAACGAGTAATTTTGTCTTTTGCAAACGGGATGGAGACGAAAGTATCGTTGTTTTTAAGACTCAACGTTTCATTGATGAGGTATTAGGTAGTTCAAGTATCATTACTTTTTCTACAGATGCAAATAACAATTTCCATTATTTTAAACACAATTTCCAAAAATGCTTCATCTTCATAAGAGAGGCAATTATTTATAATTGTATCAAAGCCAATCTAGCCAGAATTATAGAGCAAAGTGTTCAAGAGTAATTTCGTCTCTTGCTAATGAGGTAGATCTCGGAACAATCTAGTCCCTTCTTCAACCTAACTCTTCTCGGAGTTTCAGTCACGGTACGCTCGTAGACCATGTAAATGCTCATTCGCGGACGCTTTTTAAACGAACCAGAACAACAGCGTGACTGAATCGCCACTGTTCTGTCGCGTTACGCGACGTTTGTTGAATGCAATTTGTACTCCTATTTATACGTCTTGCAACTCCACCGAGAAGCGAGATCGAGTACGTAGAAAGTTCGTTCCCCGTGAGATCAACTGCAAACCGATTGAAGTGACAGTTCCAATAGATTTCAATTGAAAATGGTTTGAAAAGGGATTGGACGATCGTACAGTGGTTCCTTGACATTGCTCGCATCGTTTTACGCTTGCCTTGTCCGCAACGATTCAACGGAATGGCTCTCGTCATGCGACACTCGTCTCTTCCGCGAAGACTTGGGACATTTTGCGAAAGAACGCGCTCGAACAACGTCTGCGGATTAACGATCGGTCTGTCCACTGCCGACAGACTCTACTTCCACTGTAACACGCCTGTCCACTTGGTAGTTTTCAAATTCAATTCTTTCCCTCTTTCATTTTAATGATTTGTTTCGTGCAAAAGTGCAGAACAACGAGGTGAAAACAGTGTATTTTGACAGCTCAGTGTGTTCACAGGTATTCTTAACAGGATTTTTTTGGAACAGAATACGTGAAATATTCGGACAATAGTGAGGACGCAAAGAAACTCGTGCGTTTCAAACTTTCCCACGGTTGAGCAATAATTTATCGTTTAAAAAAATGAGCGTGGTGTCATCCTGTTACGTGACAGGAAACAAATATTTAAGTTACGTTTCATTTTGGAAATCCTCCTGAAGAGAGCAGAATAAATTTGAGCGACGAAGCCCGAAGAAAATTGGTATTCAAATGTATGGAACGCGAGTGGGGCAACTTTATGCAAATTGCAGGAGATGGTTGTCGAAGGAAAAACTACGAAACATTTAAACGTATCGCGTGTTTGTTTTGCCATACTTCGGCAGCTGTTTCTTGGCCAGCGTGTTGTAAAGTCGCGAAGTTTATTCTCGAGTAATTTGAAACGCGAGCCAGCGAAAGACAATTTTGAACCGATTGAGACAGGCCTAGAGTTTCCACTCTCTGTCCTTAAGTGGACCGCTCAGTCAGTTAAATTTACATCTTCTTTGATTTTGCAAAAGTCAACCGGTTGACTACGTCCACCGTGGCTGTTTGTCGTGAGCAAATCGTGAAAGCGAGACTACAAGAGAGAGACTATTCGCCGATGGTCTTGTAAAAGGACTTTCCAAATCGTTGTGTAATTGTGTTCTTCTCCTCTTATCTTTTTCATCTTTCACAGTCTTCTCTCAAACAAATGAACTCAATCTTTGAATTGAAATTTTTGTCACTATTTTTTTCGTGAAATTTATAAAATTTACGAGTATCATTGATACAAGCTTTCGAACATAAACCTGACTTCCTAAAATGACATACAAAGAGTATTAAAATATCTCAAAAACATAAACTACTACACTCATATCTAATCTCGCTAATGACCTCGCTGCCGATGCGACATTAAAGAAAAATAGAAGAAGAAGAAGAAGAAGAAGAAGCTTTCGATAGTCATATTTTTACCACTCTGTCAGTCATCTTGAAACGTGCACCGATCGACGATTAAAAGTTAAATAATTTCCAACAAATAAAGGACCAACACGCTGTATTAAGAATATAGAATACAATCTCTTACAATCTTCTCTGTGATTACAATTTCTTTTCTTATAAATATACTGCGAATTTTCGCGAATTCAAGTTCACAGTTCAAAATATTGCATCTCGATAGAAATGCAAGCCTCGAGGTCACTCGGAAGGAACAAGAACGAAAAGGAGAGGGCAGAACACACACGGATCAGTTGGCAGAGCCAGTCCTCCGCCTCGGTAGTTACTTTTAAGGGACGATTTAAGTTTTGTCCGGCGGAGTGCTGGCTCGTTGGTCGATTTGCACTGAAAGACGATAACCCTGAGCTATTGTTTGGGCGTTGCTGGTTGCTCATAGTCCCGGCACGGAGCGCTTAAACGTGTCACGTGTCGGAAGAACGTCGCTGAACCAGACCCCCACGGAATTTATTGCCAGTGCAACGGTAGCACGGCTGTCTTGTTTATCGCGTCTCTTGTAGCTTCCATGTGTATCGTTCTTTTTTCCTATCTCTTTCTCTCTCTCTCTCTCTCTCTCTCTCTTTCTCTTTCGCGTAATATCTTAATGTCATGATGAGATCATCGCGTGATTTACTATCTCTCCCTTGTGCAATGAGGAGCAGCACGCCGCTCGCTGTCCGCCCACTTGCGCAGAGTCTAACGAAACGATTCCGCGATTCGTACTTTCTCGCTTTGCGAAACTTTGCGAAACTTCATCGTCCAGAAGTAGAGTTCAATGTGACTGGGGGAATACAGTCGAGACAAACGATGCTCGGGTAGTATCAGTGTAGGCAGTGTTGGGTCTTTCTGTTTCGTTCGATGCAATCATCGCACATGTACAAAAGTTTCTCAAGTCAAGTATCCTAATGTTCTCTCTAGGAGAAAAGAATTTCCATAATGCCAAACTTTTGCAGCGAACGAAGTCCGCGGAAGTTTTCGAGAGAAGTATTCGTACGCATTTTCGGGTTGCGAGGTTCGACGAGAAACGGTTGAAGGGAAACGGTGTAAAAATAGTTGCCTCCTGACAGCCTTGGTCTCGTGAATTTGTTTCCCCCGTCGCTGTCTGTTGCTCGATCGCGTTAGTCAACGCGAACGCACGACCTTCTCCGGAAATGGATCTCCAAAGAAGGATGGAATGGATCTCCTTAAACTTTTCAACTAAAACCAGACTTCGAAGTTCGTGAAAAAGAAACTAGTCGACTCTTGTCTCGAATAACACTTCACACGCGTATTGTTAGATTCTTGTAAACAGGACGATTTTCCTAGATCGAGCTTCGTCTGAACCGAAGAATAAGAAACAGAAACGATCGGACGTGCACTGGATCGATCAAAACCACGATGGGATCAGGTTTTATGTGGCAAATGAGAATGATAATTGATTGCGCTCTTCCTCCGCAGTCTCGCTCAATTCCACGTGGTGGTTTCGTTCCAAAACGCGATCTCGCACAACCGTTGGAAGAAAGATTGCTATTTCTGGCTCTGCTATCAACGAGCTTTAATTCGCAGGATTAATTCGAGCGGCTTCAACTGTGAAACCGTAAAGCCAGCCGTTACGATAGGGACGGTCGATGGATACGGTAGTAGTCACCTGGCCTGGTTTTTCAACCGACGACCGTTAAACGTTCCTCCTCTTCTTGCGTAGCACTTAGCGCCCGTTCTGACTTTTACGGCCGCAGTTATTTCCGAATCGTTGTCACGATCGATTTCCTGTGCTCGTCGGTTTTCTTTTGTTCACCTTCATTGGCGTATGTTCATCCTCGCGTATGAACGGTCGTGATTACCAATCGCAGATGATCGGTTGGTAAATCGAAGTGGTTGGTTGCAGAGTTCGTCGAGAAAAGACCAGTTGTGATAATGTTTAACCACGCGCGTCGGGAATTTTTTTGTCCCAAACTGCAACACTTTCTCAGTTTTAAGTATATTTAAATGTAACAAATTACAAGCTCATTACTTTTTAATAACTTCTATATTGACGAGTTCAAAAGAAAAAGAAAGCGACGAATTTATTGTATACGGTTCGGTCACTCGTTATGGTCCGCGCAAACCAGTTGCCAGCGCAAGGGTTTGAGAACGAGGAAAGACAGAAGAGGAATCGTTTGGAGTATTTTGTAAGAATCAGTTTCTAAAAAGTAGTTTCTAGAAAATCAGTCAATTTCTAAACAATGAGATTTATCTTTCGACTTTACTTAAACTTAATCTTCGACTGATGACGATCTAATCCAAAAAGTCAAACTTTTACCTTGTGAAACCAAAATTCAAGTTCAAAACGATCCACGAAGAAAGAATGAATTCCTTCTGAAGCTATACACAATAATCCACGTGTTCTCCAACAAGTTGTCCTCTATTTCATAAAACAGTGGCCAGTGGAACGTGGAACGTTTATGGCCACGGGGACATCCGAGATCCATTGCTCGCGATCTCGTAATATTCTGTGTTGTTCTGTGGTCGTCCGTCCAACGATTGCGTGTCCGTAAATTTCAACGGTAGCTCGCGTTCGCGCGCTCTCTCCTCTGAATCGCTCGTTCGTCGCCTGAATTTACGCTGCGCTGCGCGCGGAAACGCTCGGTAAAAGTGGCCGCGCTTTACGACTGGCCGTATTCCAGCTACGACTTGGCTGATTCGATCGCCACGCTTCCTCCGTACGACGCAGGAATTTACGACGTGATTGTTGAGACTGGATTAATGGCGCGCCGGTACGCTCGATAGTAAATTTGAACTTGATTCGCCGCGGCCGGTGCAATTAGACTTGTATTAAATCTCGAGGCTACGGCCTGATCTTGCGAGTTTCTTCGAGGATTCTCCCTTCACGCGCCTCTCGGCCATTTTTATGGCGTTGGATTTATTGAAAAGATGAAATTCGATCGATTCCGCGAGGTATCATTAATTCCAGCCAAATTGCAAATTAAGCACGACAATCGAATTGTTCAAGCTGAGACTCTAATTCGAATTATCTAACTATTACGGATCGAGTTCACTCCTTGAGTTAAATGAAATTTCCAAGTTCCAAATTCAATCAACTAAAGTCTCACTTATATACAAAGAAATATATACTAAAGAATTTCACTTACTCATAACCATGTTCCGAGAAATTCCACTCGAGTAAACGAAAGTTCTTGCTCGAGCAAATCAAGCACGATGATCGAATTTGTTTTCAAGTTGAAGCTCAAGTTCGAGTTATCTAAGCATTACGACTCGAATTCACTCGTGTTCCAAATTAAATCACCAAAGTTCCACTTGTATACAGCGTGTAAAGATAAAAAGCTAAAGAATCGCACCAGTGTTCGTTCCCAAAAATTCCAAAATTGCCGAGTGAGCGCTCAACGAAAATTCTCGCCAGCAAATCGCCATTTCTGTCCCTCCCCTCGAGGGATCGAAGGTTTTAATCGGGAGCCCGTATAAACGGGTGATAGTAGGTGTAGATAAAGGGAAGCAACATTAGCGGCTAATGAGATCGATAATTCATCCGGTGATCGTGGATTCGAGATGAGGCTCGAACGCCCCGTGTTTGGTAAACATGGCCGAAACACGGCCGATCGTTTCGCGGGAATCGTTAAATCGGGTCGTGCGGAGAACGAGTTGCATTTAATACACGATATTAACGAGGGCAGCTCTTTGTGCGCGGGCAAGTTGTACCGGAATAACTCGTTCCGATAGGTTCCCACTTCTCGTTGGACGATTACCGAGGTACTAAAGGTACAATGTCACGCGTGCTGCACGCCAATTAATATCGATTCTGTTGCTCCGGTTCCTTTTCGGGAGACGATCGAATCTTAACACAACGTGCGTTGCGTAATTACTATACCTCAGATATCCCCCTTGTGTCAACTAGGTGGCAAACTAGTGAATTTATTCTTTTGAAATTAGTTTGCCTGCTAATTCGTTTTATTTTTCGAAAGTCGATCAACTCTTCACTTTTTGCGAGTAATTTTGTAAAAGTTTAGTAAAAGCAAAAAGCGCTACGTGGTTTACCGACAATTTTCCAATTATTTCATCGGCAATAGATAAATCTCGACTCCTCTGGATACGCCCCGAGGCGAACGATAAATCAACCTATCCGTCTCACACTCGAGCGGCGTACATTTGGAATTGCTAACCGACTAAGAACGACGTCGAGGAATCCGTTTCTCGCGGAATGCTAATCGGCCGCCGCGCGGTCGATTTTCATCGCCGCTGCGAACAATGGGACGGCGATCGGGCGGAATACGAAAAGAAACGAGTCGAGGAAAGCGTCGAGACCGCGAGGGGGTGAGAAGAAAGAACCGGCAGGGATTCACGTGCTTCGAACGGGATCGTGGTTGAGGACGATCGAGAGAAGAACCAGGGGAAAGAGCGTATATCTCTTCTCGATCCCCTCGATACCCTCTTTCGTTCTTTCTTTCCTCCCCGTTGCGACAACTTTTTACGGGACGCGAGGTTAACATACTTCCTGCACCGGGACGGACTGAAATTCCACACGATAGTCGTCACGATACGTAGTAAGAAGCTAATCGTGCTGCCGTCGCCGATCCCGCGGTGGCAGAGGTCTCTGAATTCGCTTGGAGGACGATAGAAATCGTGTGCGATAAAATTTACGAAAACTCGTCGATTTTAGTCAAAATTGTAGAATTACGGGTTTTTGAATTGTAGAATTACGGGTTACCGCTGATCATTATTCAGAGACAAAAGAATCCATATAATTTTTCACACTGATGCTAAACGCAAAACGGGAAAGTTACGAGAAACTTGCTGGTAATTTATTGTCGCAAAAATTCACATTTACCTGCGATCATTAGTATCGCCAGCTGTTAAAGACGATGATTACAATAACTCCCTTGGATACCTCGCGAGGCCACGCCATAAAGGGAATTATTCTCGCGAGTAACAATACCATAGAACGTACGAGGCAAAACGAGGATCGCAGCGATTATTAATCTTCGAAAGGAGACGGATGTTCAGCGTGTGTGTACCTTACGATCCATTGGCGCATCGCTACGTTGTCCCATCGTGACCCCATGCTCTTCGTTGAATGCGATCTCGACACGCTAATAGAATAACAAAAAAAGAAAGAGAGAGTGGCGGAGATCTTGCGACAGGAAGTTTCACCGCAAGGTGTCCGGCTTCCTCGAGGCCAGCCGCCATTTTTGCGAGGCTGCAGAGCCACGAGTGATCGACACCTGGCCTTTCTTCCATCGTAGCCAAAGCTCGGCGCCGAGAGTCGATTATTAATCGCTGAATGCGTGTCTAATTGTTCAAAAGACAACAAAGCGAGGGTGAAGACAGGCGAGAAGAGTTTTTTTTTTTTTATTTACTTTAGGAGAAAACGACGTCACAGAAACGTTTCGCTTCTTCTTCTACTCAGTTCCACTGTACTGTCTACTAGCTGCGGATTTTAGAATTTAAACCTTCTTAGTAATACAAAGAGTTTAATTGTTGCGCGAACAATTTTCGTAACGTCATAATTTTATGTCCAGCGCAACAATCGGATTATTAAAGACTCGAATTATTAAAGACTCGAAGAATCTGTCAGCTCTGGAAGAAAATTCCTAATCAGCAGAATCAAAGGTCGAACTTAAAAGAACAAACCTGTTCCACTCGTTCCTGAATTCCCCGATAACGATAAATGCAACAACACGAGGGAAAGGAAGAGGGAAGTATAGCAATTCGGCCCAACATCCGTTCGCTATCAGTGGCTCGCATGGTCGGTCCATGGATCAACCCATAAATTGGACTGGTTAATCCAGATAAGAGGCCCAGGCAGAAACTCAAACAAATGCTTGTCCTTTATCTGATACACATCCCTCGTACTTTCAGCCTAATCACGATACTGTTCGTACAAGATTACTGACAACCGAGCACCGAGATATCGATGTTACCACTCGGTGGATCGTCCGGCTGTGAATCTGGCGCGTTTGACAAACCAGTGAAGCAATTCCGTAGATTTACGAGTAGACTGACGAGGAGACTGTATCTCTTGTGCACGAAAACATCGCGATCGAGAACAGGGCGAAAGGATACACTAAATATAAACGAGGGGAAGAACGATGTGTACTTCGTACGGCGTGGAGATCGTCGTTATCGAGATCGTCAGTGGCGAGGCCACAAAAAAAAAAAAAAGAAAAAAAAATGGCCCGGTTGTAAGTGTCCCGTCCTCGAGCACGAAACTTACTCTTTGATGTTCCTCAGGCTGTGGGTGGCAATCTGAGAACTACTGCCGTTAGTTCTCATCTAAATTAGATTTTAATATCTCTTTCGGGGCCATTTTTATTCCACAACGCGAGGTAATGGAGCACCGTTCGTATCCTTTCAATCGTATCCTGTTTGGTGGGAAAGATGACTTAACTTGTATCTCGACTTCTCTTCAACGTACAGAGATCACGAATGATATTTTTTTTTTTTTTTTTAGAAAGAGTTTTCCTTTTACGCTTTATTAAGAACCATCAGTGGCCGAGCTGGGAGAGAATTGCCATTTAATGTTCCCGGTAGTTCGAGAATTAGTGCCATAAACTCGTACCTGAATTGGATTTTAACATCTGTTATACTTAAGGGATTTTTATCTCACAACGAAGGATATTACAATATCTTTTCCCTCCGAGGATCTCCCGAGGATTTTATAAAGATTGAAATTATCCCGGTTAATGATAGATCGTGAAGGTATCGATAACGCAATAACGTGTTTGGTAGACGTGTAATAGGTTCGTCAAGATTTCAAGCACGCCTGGATATCTCGAAGCGTTCACTCGATTGAATATTCCGTCGGATCCGTTATTTCAGCGTTTCAGTTCGCGAATGGGGGGAGGGGAATGCAGGCGCGGAAACGCAGGAATCACCGGAGGATTCAAAGACGGCTACGATATGAAATTATAGTAATTACCAGGGTATCTTAAGCGAAAGTATCTCGTTCCATCCTAACCTAAGCTCCGGACGATTGCGTCGCTATTACCGGGTTTAGGCTGACACAATGCTTGGCGGTGGTCGCCCGGGGCTTCACGCGAAACCTCAAACAACCTACTAAACGCCATCCCATCAATTTCTTTGCCGATGAATCGGCACAGATTGTTCGCCACTCGCGGAACAGCTCGTCGTTTCTCTTCGATGTAGGTAACCGATCGTTGCTTCCATGGAACCGACTTCTAAACGCCTGGTCCCCTCTGTTCACGTCCCCGTCCAGGAATTCTATTTGCGGCGCGTTGTGCACGACGAACGTGCCATCGACTTTCGTCTTGAAATAGGAGAGTAGAATGCTTCGCGATTGATCAGACGGCGAAAACTACAATCCCCTCGTCCGCAAATGAGCGTCGGATTTCGTTCTTTCTTCGTTTTCATTCGTTGTTCTTTGATTTGTAATCTGTAAATCACCGCCGAATCGCGTGACGCGATCGGTAACAGAACGTGTAACTTCCAAACGGTATCGAGTGTCAATGATCTCAGCTTTCAATGGAACAGAACAATCTTCTATTGGGTGACTTTTTTAACTTTCAAATGATTTTGAATTTCAATGACACGACTTCTCGCGACCTGAAATCAATCCTTAATTCTCGAGTGATTTTACTTGCGAATATTCATGTTTCTGGTGGGAAACATATTCAAATGAGGTTGAACAATATCGTCAGTGCCAGTGTTTAGCGTCATTAACTGAATTAATTCTGAATCACCGTCTTACATTCTTCCGACGTCCAACGTATACTGAACTCGTAAGGAAAAAAGACACTGTATAATCATTCATTTACGCGATTCGAGTTTAAGTCGTTAACTTCTCACGGATCAATAAATCATTCAATCTGAAATTCCTGTAAGCACGGTTTTAGTTCATATCGTCGCATGAATTGCGTCTAATGCGATTTACCGAAGCTTCTCCGGGGATTATCTGGAATTCAAACGCGGAGTGTTTTTCGCGAAATTCTTTCTTCTCATTTGTGATTATAATCCGTCGCGTCCACATCCATTAGGCATTTACTTGACGCGGGCTTGATAACTCGTTGAATTGAATTACACATCATGCGCGCAAGAAGAGCGACTTCCACGCGATACGGTGCTTGAATACATGTTTTTAATTTTCCGTCGTACAGGCATTTCGTTCGTGGAATCACAGCAGGTATGCAAATCGTCGTCATATTGCGCGATTCTTTTCGATTCGCGTTTAAATATTCTACCGCGCAAAAGAAATATGCGCAAGAGCAAACGTGCATTATCTCGTTACGGTTTGTCAAACGACATTGCGATCGTTTGCGAAAGTTAACGACAATATTTAACGCCCGCTTAAGGCGAGTAACGCCGATGCATCGAGCAATCTGGTAACCGAGACTCGATTTCGGTTAACGAGGTCTTGGATCGCCGTCGACTTTTCGTTTGAAAGAGCACGGTTATTCTCGCTTTTAATTAAGCGGATTAATATGCGTCCCACTCTGGTTATCTCGTTCTCGAGATTTGCGCGACGTTCTTTCATATTCGTTCGCCTCGTTTTCTGTTTTCTCTTCTCCGTTTCTCTTTCCATACGTCGGGAATATTTTATGAATATTTTCCACCGGCCGGTTGCTCCATTACGCGTGCACCGCATGGAAACGATCTTTCGGATCGGATTTCCACGCTGAAAGTGAAACTAACGAAACGAGGGCCTAACGAACGTCATTGCTAATCGGAAGCTTTGCTCGCCACCGTGGCACCTATTTTCCCCCCCTCTGGCAATCGCGGTATCATGTTCTGCACGTTTCACGTGCACGACGATACACGAGTATTTAGAAAGTATCTTGCCCTGAATACTATGGATTAAGTATCGATTGTTCTTGCTCAATGGGGAATTTTTCAAATGCTTCTCGTACTCGTATTCTGATGTGCAAGTCTGAAATACCATTGCCATCGATCTCTTTCACTAACATTCTTTCGATCCATTTGCTGCGAAGAATATTTGTAAAAGTGCAAGAATAGGATCCACTAGCGAAGTGGAACGTTCGCGTGTGCGATTCTGCACGACGAAAATGATCACCAACTCACGTGTACCGTTTTATCTCTCGGGAGAAGATAATTAAAACTCTACGCTACGTTTAACTCAACATCACACAACTCCAAGCTACTCGTGTCGTCCTAACTGAATCAAACTTTAGACCTCAACTTGCTCCGTCGCAAATTGACAAAATAAACGGTCGCCGATGGGGCGATCAGCAATGGCGAAGCGAACAAAGTTGCTAAATACTCACCGGAACGGGATCGAGGCAGACTGCGGTGTGCACGGTGACGAGAAACAGCAGGAGGAACAGGAGGGCCGCGTTCGCCCCGAACAGCCGAGCGATCATGCCCGGTGAATCGAGAGCTGCCAGTGGGGGCAGCGAGCGCAGACAGTTCGACGACGTCGAGGACGTGCTCGACGACGAAGCGGGCCGGTGCTCCTGTCGCGGATGCATCGCTTCATGATCGCGACGTGCCCGCGTGCTTGTCCCTTCGTCGACGCCGACCTTCCTCCTCTCGCTTCCTCTTCGTTTTCACGGTGACTGCTGCCTCTGTCCTTCTCTCCAGTGTTCGTCTCTTCGTTTCCCTCTTGGCCTCCACCACCGCTGCCAATCCTCCTTCCTTTATCTTCCTTCCTCTCCTCCGCCTCGCGTTCGCGCACGCACGCACGCACGCACGCTTGATTCTACGTGCGTGAACTCGCGGAGTCCGCGCGCGGCTCTATAAATACGGCCGCGCGACTCCACGCGAAGAATTTCAAACAAGCTCGCCGTAAAACACCATGAGTGGAAGAGAACCTCGGGGCCTCGTGGAGGGGCTAAAAGTCTTTTGCTCTCCGCGGTGCTCCTGAATCGGTCTTGTGGCACGGGAGTTCGCTTCAAAGCGGCCACTCGACGCTCGTTAGAAGCCCTCCGCACTCGTACGCTTCTGAAACCATCGATCAGAGAGGAGCGTGTTATTAGCGTGTTTTTCCGCGAGACTCCAGCTTTCTTTCGCTTGTTAATTTCGCTTGTTAATGTTGCCGGTTCGCCGACGTCGGCGAGGAAAGCTCGAGCCGGTTGTTGCTCGATCGAGACCGATGATCGTGCCAGGGTAAAATTGGTATGGATTTTACGATGGAATCCGATATTCCCTCGGACTGGAAAAAGCTGGTTGGACTCTGGGTATCATCGGGTTTAAGAGGTCTAATTAAAGTGAAGGAAGCAACGTTCTTCTTCGGGCTCGTTCTTAGGTCATTACCGATGTTCGCTCGCGTATTACGGAGCAATCGGTTTCTGCTCCCTCGCTAATTGTGCCAACGAGCTCGTAAATTATCGCTAACAATTAACTGAAAAGAAACAGTTGTCTATAAATTTCTCTCTCTCTCTCTCTCTCTCTCTCTCAATGTCTCTTTTGTTCGTACGATCGCGAACTTGCGTGGAATACTTGCGAGGGGGGAATATTCGCGGAGTCACGACTCGCTTATCCATTCTGAATTACCTGTTCGACGGATGTGAATGGAAAATTGATCGACTCCACCGGCGAACTTTAACGGTAGAAACAATCAGCGAGTCATTGAATCGACAGTCTGAAGCGGAAGTAGTCGAGTGTGTGTGGGATTACAGTAGGAGGATCCCGCGAGGAGGAGTGTACGCGTGTGGGATACAGGTGGCGGGGCACGTTCCTCGGCGAAAAGACACCGAGATATAACGAGCCTCCACGCAAACTAGCGGTTTGATACACGTTACGATTCTTTATGTAACGCGAAAGCGGATACTATCCACGGCTAGCGTGTCTCTCCTGTTTCGTCGAGAATCGGAGAGTTCAAGTGTCTTAGTCACGAGAGCATCGAGAGTATCGTTTTTATCGGAATCTATTACTCAATACTGTTGCTCAAGCGCGAATGAAATAAAAAAGAAAGCAAAAACGATAAAATTTTATGGACGACGAAGAAGAAGAAATATACGCTTACCTTGTCTATCGTTTTCATACTTGAAACATTCGCGAGTCAAAGTTTCGTTCAACACTTCGCTTGACAGAGAACATGGTTCGTCGATGTTGCGTCAATACAATTTGTTATTTTCAACATTGAGAAAAATTCTTCTCTCCAAGGTTGGATAAGCAAACGACGAGGGAAAGACACTGGAGGAGAGAGTTGCACCGTTTCGACCGATTCCCTCCCTTTAACTAATCAACGTCTGCTAGTTTTGAACGGAATTAGAGCCGACGCACAACCATGGAACGGTCCGTTCTCCAGCCG
This sequence comes from Frieseomelitta varia, assembly GCF_011392965.1. Classification (NCBI taxonomy): domain Eukaryota; kingdom Metazoa; phylum Arthropoda; class Insecta; order Hymenoptera; family Apidae; genus Frieseomelitta; species Frieseomelitta varia. Next base: position 326,994 of record NW_025110669.1, read on the forward strand.
GCGAAACTATTCAAGTTGAAGCGAGCGGCGTGCCAGCGGCCGATATTTTTAGTCCTCCCTGCCTCCACCATCTGTCTTCGAGTTTGGATTTCCTGATCGTTTTAGACGCACCGTCGAGACGGCGCGGTTCTTCCCTGCTTTTCCGTGGCAGCGAGTCGATTATTATACTATTGCCGTGGACACTTGGCGCTTCTCTGCCGGTTCACACGACTCTCTGTCATCCTTCAGACAAGGGTGGCCAGTTCTTCGACTGGTCGACAATCGTTCGAAAGGCAACGTCGATTTTTCTTTTCCTTTTTGCAAGTGTCGTCTCTTATCGCGCACTTGAAAGCTCTTGCTAATTGAGTTTCTTTGTTCGTACGGTGGAACGTCTTGTCAGGTGTTATTAACGAGCAGGAAGTACAAAGTCGATCGTGAACGAGACAAGCGGCTGGCTGTGCCGGAGCTTCTCGAGCACACGCACGTGGCTCCAAGCCGACTGACGAGATACACGCGCGAGGAAGTATCAACAGAGGCTGAGAGGAGTGGCTACCAAGCGAAGCGGAAGTGGAGGGTGATTCTGCGGCGGTTACGATGGTGGGGTGCACTCTGATAGGGGGTATTCTCGATGGATTCTTCGTGAAGAGACACTTGGGGACCACAATGAGCGTACGAACATCACTCGTTCTCGAAGAGCATCGAGCCGAAGATGGAATTGGACAGAGTTATCTAATAAGGATAACTTGACTCGTGTGTGTGTGCGTGTGTGTGTATAATGTATACGACGAAAGCGCAAAGCTTTTGGCGAACAATCGTCGTTATTGAGTCGGATGAACATTTTAAGAACGCCTTTCTCGTGAAAGGCCACGATGATAGATATTTTAAAGTCAATCTTCTATATAATAGTCTTGGCTGAAGGATATAGGTCAGTCGTTACGCATCTCTTACGAAATGACAATAAAACGTGCACGATAAATATGGAAGTGTTGTGACGTTACGGCTAGGAATAACTAGAATGATTCAATGATGATCGTAATGGTGGTTAAATTGTCCAGCGAAAATATATATATATATATGTATGTATGTATGTATACTATCTGATCGACAGAACAACTTCGGATTTTTTTCTCGAACGATGATCGATGGATATTCCGTGGACACGCAAGCGTTTTCGTTGAGGTGAAATAATGGGTGTCAAATCGTTTGAAAATATCAGCTTGGAAATATCAATCAACGAGATAATCCTTAACGCAATCACGTAATTCAAAGATCCATTCTTCTGGCAGTTGGACCAGAAAGGAGAAGATGGGCCAGGGTCGTTTGGAAGATTCGATTTAATGACACAACGCCGTTCCCTAGCGGAATATCTTTGCGGTTTGGCCACGCCCAAACCTTCGTGAAGATTATAGGAAATTACCCGATTTTTGGGAGAAAAAAATGACCTCGAGCCGCGGCTCTTAAAACGGCCGATTTCATAGCAGAAATGAGGACCGTTTTCCCTCTCTGGAGCGGCCTTCGTGCCAAACACGAACCTTCTTCTTCGCGAGCATCTTTCGAATTCTTCGACGTTTATTTTCGAGAACGTCGACGCTCAATGGACTGGAAATTATACTACGCGCATTAAGCATTAAACATTTCACTGATTTCGTTCTTATCGTTTAATTGAAACAGCACCATCGACGGTGGGAGAGTTTGGTGGGTTTCGGAATTAATTCCCACACGAGCAACCGCGAGACGAGACGAGACAGGCTCGCGTCCCGAGCGTAGACCCGTGTCCTTTTAAAGTTAAAGAGACTGCGAATGCCTCAGGAACCTAAGGGACATCGGTATATAAATCAACGTCTGTGTCGGTGAGAGCAAAAGAGAAAGAAAGAGGTAGACAACGAAAAGACGCGAGCCGCAGACAGGAGAGTCCAAGGCTCTCTCGGCTACTTATGCTAATGCCGGCAAATCAATTTATTTATATTTATTTATAGCATTCAAATGTTTCCTCGGGACCAGGTCGTATCTTGTTTCGTTCATGGACCACCCGCAAACGAGAATCAATTCTGTCGCGGGCTACCGCAACACTACCAAGACAAACGTAGAAATCGGCACGATTGTCACCGGGTTTCGAGTGTTTCTCATGCCCAGTTTGAGGCGAGAGTGCGACGACACGATCGCTCATCGATTTCAAAAGACTGAAAATTCCAAGATTCAATTGCTTGGAAATTAAAGAAATTTGGAATCTCGAAATTTTGGAAAATCTTTTGGAAATTGAGAAAATTGAGAATTCTAATTGAAAATCGAAAAAATCTGAAAGTTTAAATATTATTAAAAATCAAATACGTACAGACTTTTCATCTATAGATTGCGTTTTGCAGTCGTACGTGAAATTTAGATAAGAATAATCATCGACGTTTGTTAAATGTCAGAGATTTGTGCTATCGCTCGAATAAATTATGCATTGCGGGTATTTCAATTAACTGGCATGTTGATCGCTGTTTCACAGTGCATTCTTTCGTGACTAGAGTCGCGACTATTAAATTAAGACTGTATTTCACCGAATGTCTCATGAATCGGGCGCGGCTCGATTCGGAATTCGGTCACGTGATCCGAAGAGAGACGAATTTGCACGAACTGTTCAGTAGCGTACCAACTGTTATAATTGAAGTGTTAGTTTGTTTCATTTTTGATGAATGTCACAATCAATTACTCACTGTGCCTACAGAAATGTTCATTTGACTAAATTTTTCATATATTTTAATAGTATGTTTTATTATATTAAATATTATTATAGTATTTAATTATACTAAACATCTCCAGCATATAATTTTGATTTGAAAGAAAATTTATTTAATCGAAAGTAAATTTTAAATCTATTTATTTTTATTGGATGTTAATCCATGTAAGATTTTTCGTTATTTTATTTGTAATAGAAAAATATTTCCTATGTCACCCCTGTTACGATAACAGTTGGTTAGTGGCGTAGTCACTCGTAACTCGTAGGCGTGGGCAGTCCGAGTAATTAATCGTTACGACTTGACGCGAGTTTCGAAGTTCTCATAAAGTGATCTCCAATTCCCAAGAGAATGGCCAACAAAACAAGCTTGCCTATTTTATTATTAGTATTATTCGTTTTCTGTTGCATTCAGCAAGGTAAATATTGTTTTTCAAGCTTAATCATTTAACTTTCGATTTTAACCTCAAAACATTCGTGAAACATAAACCAAATAACTTTACACAATTTCTTCGCATTATCAAAACAACAAGTCGTGTAAAATATACGTTGCTTCAATATGTAAATATGTATAATACAAATAAACAGTATTTGGTTATGTGCCGAATAATTTTCACTCTGTAAACAGATAACAATAATCTCTCCTGTATGTTTTTGCAGGATTGTCTATCAAGTGCTGGGTTTGCAGGTCTGATTCTGATCCAAAATGTGCAGATCCATTTGATAATACCACTGTACCAATAACTGACTGTAAACAAGAACCAGACTTAGAACATTTGCCAGGTGTAAGGCCTACCATGTGCCGTAAAATTCGTCAGAAAGGTGTGTGCGAACAAGTACAAAATTTCACTTAGCATGGTAACCATTTGCAGGGATTGTTACAAGTTAGTTTTTATTTTCATCCTTAGTCAATGGGGAATGGAGATATTTTCGTAGTTGTGCTTACATGGGAGAACCAGGAATTGAGGGGGATGAGAGATTTTGTCTTATGAGAACAGGGACGTACAATATATTTATGGAATATTGCACTTGTAATAGCAAAGATGGCTGCAATACAGCCTGGTCCAATCATGGGAGCGTATTTGCTTCAATTGTAAGTTTAGCAATTTCCTTAAGATACGTACTTGTTTATACTTAACAATCTCAACCAAAGACTATCGATAGATCTGATTAAACGTCTATTTAAACATATTTTTTTTACGATATGAAGATTCATTTGTACTTACTAATTCTTCTTGACAATTGTATGATGTGAACTTCAGGGAAGTAGCAATCTCACTTGGAAATTAGACTGAGTATTCTCTCACAAAACTATTTTATACCATTGATTGATTCTTTTTTTTATAAGCATTTTAAAGTGCCTCTTTGTGCCTTACTAGAAAGATGATAACAATCAAGATATTTTTAAGATATTTTTTAGTAATTTTAGAATGTTGCAAAGATATATTTTTAACTTTCCTCAGAATATTGCAATTTTTTTATAGAAATATATTTTTAATAATTTTTAATACAAACATATATATGCTTGTATCAGACATATATATGCTTTAATTTAGACTTGCGTAGTACAAAAGAAAGATATATCAATCAAATGTATTGAATTAACACTAACATTTAGCACAGTACAAGTAATATTGTAAATTCCGTCCATTATAAAATCATAAATGTAATGTTAGTATAAAATGATCGTGCTTCTCATATTTTTATATGCATTTTCTACAAGTATAGTTAATTATTAAATAACAGAAAAGTATGATTGATTGTATAATGAATCATTCCTTTATACGTTTGTACATGTGTATGATAAAAAAAAAAGAAAAGAATGAATAAAGATATATGGAAAACATTACGTGTAAGAAAATAAAGATCATCCTTTATGTATAACAACAGGTGTATTACATATAAAATATATCTCTGTTATACAAATGTGTGTGTTAATACAAATCTTTTGGTGTGACTGTTTAGGCGTTAAACATACTTCTTGAAATATAATTAATTTCCATAACAAAATACATATACAATTAATTACAGCAATATAAATAATCTATTACAATAATTATATATGATATATTAATACGTTAATACTTACATTAATGCTTATAATTGAAACAATGAGCAAAATATATGTGTCACTATCAGTTCTACCAAACAAATTCAAAAAATTCATAATATAAAATACTTTTCCACTGATTTTGTAACTCATCTTAAAAATATCTCAATACAGAGTGTTAATAGAAAATTAAAAGTCGAGATCCAAAATAAAAACGCGTCGCTATATCCACATTGTATGTCGTCTTTACTTAGCAGTTAAAAATTGATTGCTTGGAATTCCCTCCGGCACGGAATTTAGTCGATCTCTTCGTTTATTCATTTCATCATTAAGATTTTGTGAATGTCGCATTTATTCCTATTAAAATATATATTTCTATACTGGTAGGCACTTATTGGACGGTTCCATCATTCCGATCCTCGACAGAAATTTCCAAACAAGGTTACGATCGCGATTTCTCTGCCTTGGAATCGGGGACGGTTGTGTAAAACGATCGATATGTACAAACAAATGGGTAAAATACTTTTGTTCAAGTATGTCGCCTTGCGACAAAATCATAAGATCCAGTGAAAATAAAATCAAGCGAAAATAAATTTCACGAATAGCTTATATACGATGTAGTTTCGAATCCATAGATGTTCGCCTAAGTATTTTTCGGACCTACACTATCGATCACGCGTTTAAATATTCATAATGTTAGCATAAATCGAAAGTAGGCTCACGCTCGAAGGAAAACTGAGCTTATTGATCTGTTCGCGTCTCTAGTTTTCACTCGAATGCCTGCCATTTCGTTATCTGTTGTCCTGATTTCGCTAGAGCTTGTTTCCATTGTTCCCCATAGGTTCCACCTACATCTGGTCCGATTGCAAAATGGCCAACGGTGGTTTTCTTCCCTGAAATAACACGAAACATTCGTAATCAGAAATCGATTAAAAAATAGTAAAAATAGTAAAAATTTTCGCAACAGTAATAAAATCTCGGTGGAGCAGTATAGCTCACCTAATTTATTTTTTGAGACGAATTTAACAACAAAGCTAACATCCTTCAATGCCCCCTGATACGGATTATCCGCGATCACTCTCGCCAGATCTGGCGCGAATTTCATCGAAACGCACGGCGCGAAACGATCGCTTTTCCAGAAGTGAGTCACTCGTCCATTGTCTACCACAGACATCTTGATATACATCTGTCCTTTCAAGGCCTCGTGCTCGTGCATCGTCTGTAACGAGCATCTCAGACGATGCAGAGACAATATCAGTCTTTCGCTACCCTCCTCATTCTTATTGGTCTTTTCTTGGCACAGTGACAACTCTACTTGGCCTTTCTTGTTTTCCTTCTACAACAGCGATAAGGACAAACAATTCAGTATTGTGTTATGTTACAGTTGCATGATATATGCATCTGAAAATTCCTGAGAGTTTACCCTTTCCTCGGCTCCAGAAATGCCACTGGCGATCGGTCGCAACGGCCTCCACATGTCACCAGTCGACACGTCGCTTGGATGCTTTGGTTTAGGTGGCTTCACGTTGAAATTCTTCGGATCTAAGGAGATCGTCGTGGCACCTAAAGTTCGCCTTTTATCGAACAATTTTCTCTCCGTGACTGTAGTTTCCGCCGATTTGTCCGTTCCCTTGTTAAAGAACTGACTGAACAATTTATTCTTCGTTGGCTCCTGGTTCTCGGAGGAGGCACCCTGGCCATCTTTCTTCTTGCTCCCTTTCTTCGGAGATTCCTTAGTGGGAGACGAGGCTTTCTCCTCCTTCTTCTCGGTCGCTATCAACGGTTTGTCCTCGAGAATCGCGTACAACGTGGCCACGATGAACCTGGATCCGTTGATCTCCTCCTCGACCACCTTCGTTTTACCGAACTTCTGTTTCGTCTCCTTGCGCAGAGGAAACGTAAATTCCTCGTTCCACTGCGGCCACGACTCGTTCTTCGACGTTGTCTCGAACTTCTCCTTTCCCGGTATCAGCTTCACCTGGAATAGAAGCGACTTGCTCTCATTCCCGCTCGAGTTTTCTCTTTGATACATAAACGGCTGGCAGCGCGGAGTGAATAGCTAATTGCCTTCGATCAGGAACGTTTCCATCGAGTGCGTGCGAAACGTTCGAAGCTTATCAGCATCAACCAGCCACGAATGGTTCACGTGGAATTTTTTATTCTACGCCGTTCTTCTCATCGTTACTCACCATCTATTCACAATTTTAATTATGCAGTCCGGCAACGTCAAAATTCTTCACGAACAGCATCGCTCGAGAACATCGTTCCCCTCTTGGCATATAAAGGAAGTAGGGAAATCGATCGTGGAAATAAGAAAACCGTGGCCGCGCCGCGGGCAGAGTTTAGATTTCAACTCGACCATTGTGTAATGAACATATTTCAAACGTATCGTGCGCGGAGATAAGGGAACGATTCTTCATTGTCTTCTAAGATTCGCGAGCCAACAACAATTTTGAAGTGGGCGCGCGAGTTTCGTGCGATGATTCCTTCGAGTTACGTAACGATAGATAATGATAGGAAAGACCGATATGAAGTCTGTTACACGTACACTACGTACCTTGACCACGTAGCTGTTGACACGGGTGAAACCAAAATTCTGTGGCAAATGACGAGCGCCCAGCACAGTCACATGCAGCGCCTTCTCGTTGATCGAATGAACGATCCTAATGCCCACTTCCGGCTCCAGATTCACCGTACGATCCAACGGCGTGGACACGGTCTTCAGACTTGTGTCTATAAAACTTTTGATCCTCGCCAAAGCCATTCTCGACGCCTACTACTGAATATTTTCGTCGCGAATCCGTGCGTTCCTATCGATTCCGAGGGATCAGTGATAACTCATGATTTCAGCAATGATAATTCATGAATTCATCAACGATACTGTATTTTTGCTTGACTGCGAACAGAAGAAGGCAAAGTGTCGTTAAAATTGCAAGGAACGATAATTTGGCGAAAAGATACACCTGGCGTACTCAAAAATCTTTCTTGGAATAGTTTGCTTTCGTTATCTAACGTGTACTTTAATCGATTTTTTTTTTTGATTATTTGACGAACGATTTGCGTCATTGTCATTGACAATAATCGAACTCGCGTCAGAGTTTACCGCGCTTCGGTGCAACGTTCTTCGCGGTTCTAAACGAGCGATAAGAAGCAAGCGGAAACGGTCGAGCTGCGATCAACGTCGATGAATAACGGTATATTTCAAAGAGACTCGCTGATCGTGAAACTTCGAGCAAGACTGTAAGCCTATTCTCGAGCAAACTTGACCAGACAAACAGGCCAGGTATATATCTGTCAGCTGTTCCGCCCAATGCGCTCCATCCTCATAATAAATCTACGAACTCGAGCTATATCAAGAACACGAAAGAAATCTATTCGAAGATATGCATCCACCAGCGATCGAACTTTCTCCAACGAAGGAAAATTGTCCCAGTCACCGGGCGTTGTCATCTGTTCGTTACGAGGAAAGGTCGCTTGGAAACAGCGATGTACCTACCATAATCACGATGGTTGACGACCGGCTGTGTGTGGCGCAGCGTGGCTCGGAAAGAACTGGACGGTTTCTCGACGTAGCACGTTGCCAAGAAACGTTCACTGGGCGCGTCTGGCAGCGAATATCTACGACGAAGCGTAGTCAGATCACCGTCTCCATGACCGCAGAGGCGAACGTAAACACGTATATAATTGGATAAAGGTTGCGTGTCTTTCACTGACGATGTGCCGCGTCGCCACGCGGTTGGATCGCGATCCCTTCGAGCCTGTTGCGCATCGTGCAGCTTGTTCGAAACGAAACTACGTCACCGAGGACCACTGATGCGAATCTTCCTGGCGTGGTACGTAGACACGCGCGTGTTGGGGAATTAAGAGCAATCACCACGTTGAATCGGCACTTGCAGCTTCGAACGACGCGCTGCCGTGGTATGCAGCCTGCGCTTTCGCGTGGGTTCCCTTTATAAGGCGGCAAACCGACCGCAGACCAGGGACGGAGTATTTTCAAGGCACCTTATTCTCCGGGCACCCGTGCTGCGATATAGAATTTTGCTTTCGATAAGAAGGCTCCTGGAATTTTGAGAAAAATCGTGTCAAAACATTGGCTCAAGTTATGAATAAGAAAAGGGAGTATATTGTGATTATGGATATGGAATTGTACCTGACGTGAAAAATAAATGAATAAGAAAGATTATATGTTGTAAATACAAGTACAAGAGTGAATGTGGAACAAGTATTGGTTGATGAGATTGGTGAGATAGTACGCGAATGATTGGTATATTTGTATTACTGTCCATAATGTGTGTTATTATTGTATCTAGAATGAGGTGTATTAGTGTGATTGACAGGAATGATATAATCTTCATCTCAATCGATACATATTACGTAACATGATTTACAATTCTGCACATGTTTATAAATATTCATATAGTATTACACGTGAACCGTAATGTATAATGCAAATATAGAAAACAGATTTTTTAATTGATTATGAATGTTGCTTCTAAGTATTTTTATACCAAAATATCTTCTCATCACTCTTGGAGTTAATTGTATCTATTGCTCCGAAAAATTTTGACACAGGAGGACAGGGCACGTAAAATTGTATTTACGCTACTGTTGCGAAAACTGGCCAGTCGTACTAAAGTAGAGGCCCTACTCTTACACTTCATCGTACAATCTTTATAGACTTTACTCGGTTCCTGACGCCTGTTGCGCACACAAGGTCGCGCATTCATGTGCGTATGCATGTGTATAACTGTGTGCTTGTACGTATACGCGAGACGTGTGTGTGTTAATACGGCGTAGTGAATGAGAGTGTATAAATACAGTATCGTACGAACGACAAACGGAGCCCTTTATTTCGTAGCTCCAATAATTCCAAATATAATATGATGATTAATTAATCGAATTAAGAAAATGTTAAAAGATATTGATATATATTAAAAAATATTCGTATGATTTCCTGTTTACTTTGTCATTTACGCTTTTTCATTTTCTAACTAATATTTTATAGTTAGATTTGAAATTACTCACAGTTTCAAAAGCAGATGATTTATTGTATTGTATATTAAACGTTTTATTATTAAAAGAAATAGTAGAAAAGATCGAGAACAATAAAAGAATGCGATACCAAATTAACGCGTAGTAGATCTAATTGTAATGTGTAACAATATCAGACAAACAAGAGAATGGAATGCAGCACAATGCATTGTGCTGCATAAAAAACAAATCGCGAGCATAATCGCGGCGTCATGAATGTAATGAATATAAAAAAGGTGACAGATTATATATATTTTCAGTCTTAATTCTCTTAATTTAGTTTTTGGATTTTTAGATCAGTATATGTACATTTCTTCCAGACGGTTTTGTAAATCTAAGTAGCTATCTATGTACATATATTTCAAACTTTTTATTTCACTTTCATGGGCTTGTTTTCTCGTTAAGATTGTAACATTATTTGCTTATTTTACATTGATTGTTACATTATTTTATAATATTTGATAATTTGTTCGTAACTATTTGAGTTATCAGTATTTTATCAGTTTTATAGTTTGGAGTATGTTTGGTGGAATTAAGATGATTCACATCTTTAGAGATTGTAATAAGCATTATGTCTATCAGTATGTCTGTCAGTACGCACTTAGAGTACTTAGCTCTACGCATAATAAACTACATTGATTACACGTGATGACATGCAAGGATACGTGTAATACATGTATTGGCCTTTGTTGTTGAGCAACTATGCTTAGAATTGTATGGGGAGTTGCTTATCCTCAAAACGAAATGATATTGCTACGAAAAGTATAACAAAGATAAATAATTCATTCATTTAATGACAAAACAATCAAAGAATCATACTTTAAGATCTGTTACTTCGTAACTTATTTATTTTTAATCAGTCATGCCGCATTTTTTAAAATGATTACAATTTAATGTTTCGAGTAAAATAAATTCTTTTTTGAAATTTAAAATTAACAATTGTTCTCTCCGATGCAAAATTTTAATGATCGATGAAACATTCTAGGTTTCAACATTGTCATCAAAGGATTCCCGCGGTTCGGTTAGCAAGTCGAACGTTTTCCACGTTCGTCGTTAGATGGCTGTACTTATCCTTCCAACCCCTACCATCCCCAATAACGACCATCCCTTCTGTGAACAGCTGTTCTGCACCGCCATGGCGCACGCGACTTCGTGGCATCAAAGACGCTCTCGACGTTTTCGACTTTACCGGTTCGAAACGGTGTTTACGTGTTCCGCGTTATTGCATTTCGCGTCGCATTTCCGGTCGTAGAACGGTTTTCGCGTAGAATGAGTGCGGGAAATAAGTGTTCGTGTGTTGTGTCAGAGTGAGAACTACAAGTATTTCCAATCGCGAGGTCCACCGGTCGACCGTCACATCTGAGAGGTAAGTGACGCATTACCATTTGATACGTGTTTTCGTTCGAATACAAATATAGATATCGTAAACATACGACGAGTATACGAGATATTACGCGCAGATGTTACAAGTTATTTTGACTTTGGGCTTGATGTTTGTTTGTTGTGAGTAGCGTCCGTAAACGTATCTTTCGATGAGAATAACGTAATGTCACAGACGAGGTACATGAACAGACATTGCCACAGATGAGGTATATTGTACGCCCGTTGATATCATTTTGGGGAATATGTCTTCCCGAGAACATTCGTTGCGACGTGACAGTGACAGTGACAAAGATAGATTGATCGACGTCGTATGAAATAATTAGATTTTTTCTGGTGTTATTGTACAATTACACAGTAATTTTATTAAGGCATTTATTGGACAAGAAAAATTAGTCCTAACTCGAATACCTTGTAGAAACTGTTGGCAGGAATTGTTTGATCCTGTCACTAGGTGGCAGCACACGGCTGTGTACTTGAGTTGATAGATCCTTAGAGCTATTAGAGAGTTAACACGATACAGCAATGAACAATAATATGCAGCAAATATATAAAAACAAAATACACGTCCTATAATTCCAGATACACTAGATTTACTCCGAAAATAAATATAATTAATTAATGCGTGTACTGAATCGCGTAGCAATCTTCAGTTTTCTCAGATTTCATCATTTCGTATTTCAACGTGAAAATATTAAACAAGCAGACAAAGATGCGTGACAACAATTTGAATTTCACGTCTTATACGTGTTTCCTACTTTTTAGCAAATTTTATCCGCTTGTTGAAAGAGAAGACGTCGTCGAAGGAGAGAAACTTTCTATCCCATTATAACTCGCGTTTCACGTTTCCGCGTGCATACACCTTCATCTTTTTCCATCACTTCGTTTTTCCAGCACTCCGGCCTAACCTCGGTTTATTTATTCGCTCGTCTATTTATTTCTTCTCCTAATAGCCCGAAGAACTTTAATCACAATCGCATCGCTCCAGCTGTTCGCGCGTTCTCTCCGTTTCACCCTTTGTAATTTAATGAACTTAACGCCCCATTTTCCAGCCTCGCCAACCGCCGTTCCTCTCGACGATGAATCCCCCTTGTCCCCCTCTACCTTTTCTCTCTTTGCGTTCATCTTATTATGGACCCTTTTGTGCAGTGCAATTTAAAAGTTTAGCCCTCCGCCTCGAGTCGAGATATCCGCAACTATCAGGGTAACTTTGAGCGATCGTTTCTTTCTTCCTTCTTTTTGTTTTCTTTTTCTTCTCATTTGGCTGATAGATGGGCTTGAAAAAATAATTCAATCAGCTGTGAGTGTGAGAAACGCACAGTGGCTTGATCGACAAGAGTTCCTCGATCGAGATGTCAGATCCTAATTTTTCACTTGAATTTTAATAATTGTTACACCTTAAATAGACTTGATTTAAGGTATCGTTTCATGGTTCAAGTGAGATTGGAGTTTCATTGATTGTTTCTCGACTAGAAAGAAACAGAAATTTTAGAAAAGTCAGTATCATTCGGATCAATTTTTTCTCAACAGTATTTTCTAAATTTTTTTCTTTTTACGATTGCCACCACAATAAATGCCCCAAGAAAATAAAGATTTCTTTTTGAAATTCCACAATAGAAGGAGATATTTATTAATGCAACATTCCCCCCCCCCCCCCCCCCCCCCTCCTCCCAGAGATTCTATTTGTCTCTAAAAATTGTGTACGCTATAAGAGCGTCGTTTAATTCTCGTCGTAGCTCGCTGGAACAAATTCGTTCGACCGAAAATCTCGGCGAACAATGGTCGTAACTCGGTCGAATATCGTATTGGCAATTGAATATTCCACGGAACGAATTTCATCCGGTGGAAACTCCAGCCACTCGAACATCCCAGTCAGAAGTCGCGGTGGCTCGTTCGAAAAGCCCGGTTAGCAAGCCCCGGCTTGTACACTTGATCAAAGTTATACGGAAAATACGCGGGCTGACTGGCTGCACGGTCATTACCCACATTTATCGCGGACAGGCGCGTTGTTACGTCGCGGAACGTTGTTCAACCTCTCCTTTGAGCCACGGCGCGGCCCTTCAAGTGCATTAAGCGCCCTGGTGAAAAATGATTTCGTTACACGGCACGTATTATTCAGCTACGCGGACGTAACGTTATTAGCACTCTGTCGGTTACCGGCCTCCCTCTCGGCAAGTTAGCGAATTTCGACGGTGGGGAAGTTCCGCCGGCGGTACCTCGAAATGCGGCGGGCAAATGTAATTCGCGGTTGGAAATTAAAAAACGCCACGGCTGTTCCAATCCGGCGGTCCGCGAAACGTCTACTCGCTTTAATTAAGCCGGAGATTGGCTGATATTCCCGGCGCGGTACGTTCCACGAATTTTACTCCGCTCCACCAAGACGGATGCGCGTCAATTTCTTTTTTTTTTTTTTTTTCTTTTTTTCTACGTTTCAACACGACGGACGACGACGATTTCGACTCGTCCTGCTCGGGCATCGTTCGCTTTTTTATGCTCTGGTCGCTCGTCGTGATTCAGAGAGATGTCTCTCGATAATTTACAAATTTACTCGTTGTCAGAGTAAATTGCGAAACGGCTCGAACTTGGATTTGCATTGATACGTTACGTGTCACTGACGAGAGTATAGAGAATATGAAAATATCAAATACGCATTTGATACAAGTGTCGGATTATTTCCTTGAATTTGTCGCTAGACTGGATCCTCTGACGCAGATTTCGAAAGATTTGGAAATCTTCCTGTTTGGCAACCGGCGAGAAGAGAAATTGTTAGGTACAGATATAATGCAAGCTCCATTAAAACTGCCGATCCGTCTACTAGTTTCGCATTCTCTGTATTTATTACCAGCGTGTACTCCCGGCATATTTAGTTTCTCTTTGAATCGCTCGCACAGCCCTTTAAGTGCGTCATTACCTATTCCCTTTTGTGTCGACCGGCTTCTCGTTCACCGATGCGTCTCTTCTTCCCTCAGTTTTCAGCCGCCACGTTCAGGCAAAATGAATTGCAAATTGCCTGCTCGCAACGTCCTTCAATTGTTTTTCTACGCCTTTTGTTTTTCCGCTCCGCCAATGGTGAATTACCGGTGGCTGGAAATCTCAGCCGATTTCGTAAAAATTCAACGCTTTCTCCTGAGACATTTTTGGGGAGGAGTTTTGATTAGAGCTCGTACTTTTGTCAGTGTCCAAGTTTCTTCTCTGCTCGTTCTCCGAGAACGAACTCGATCTTGCTAATGAATATATGAATGAATAAACGCGTTTCTCGCGCTTGGGGATCCAAGAGGTTTGTGTACTTTGCCAGCATGAAAGTTGAGATAGGGGTGTACGGTGATTCAGACGTAAGTAGAATGCCGTAAGTTCTAATGAGTAAATTCTACTTTGGTCCTTTTAGAAAAAAACATCTCCCCTGCAACGAGTACACGCTGGCTCACGAAACTGTCTGAACATTTACCGTAGAAAATTTTTTATCACACGTATCATGCGGCGTTTCGTGTGAAATATTTTGGAATTAATCGCTATCAACACGACGAGCGGTCGCGTTTGAAATCAATCTAAAAGTCTATCCGAATTCAGACTCGTTCCAAACTTTACCAAACAATAAAATTTCAGCCGTGCGTTCTACGTATCTCCTACGACAGAAATTCAATCTACACCTTTGATTTTCTGTCTCCAAACGACGATCGCACGTTTTCGGTTTCCTAATTAAATCGAGGCCGAAAGAGTGATTGAAAAATGGTCCGGGTCGGCTGGAACGGAAAGTTTTTCATTTAATTGCTCCAGAGTTCGGCGAGCCTGTGTACAAGAGAAATCCTTCCGGAGCAAATCACTTTTCCTCGATGGTCCCCCGAATTTTTATTGGATTTTTAGAGCTGCTACGGCTGCCAGATACGATTGGCGTTCGTCGGGTAACGTTGATAGATGACAATTATCGCAAATAAACAATCGGTCGTAATGAAGGCGCGGCGGTGAAACGCGCCGCGGCGGCTCATCAATCGTCGCCGCGAGTGCGCAGACAGAAATTTCATTTATCGAGAAAGTTTAAATCAAACCGCCATTACTCACGGTGCCGCAACTGTGTGACCGACCGTTTCGATTCCACCAAAAGCCAATTGAAATTCGTTTCGTCACCAGTCCCCGCCGTCGTCGTATCGTTTCGTCCTCTTTTCTCCCGTCCGTCTCCCTCTCACCGTTTGGCTAACTATTATTTGAAAATTTTCGAACGAATTTTCCTTACTTTTTGTATTTTCTTTTTTTTCCGTCCTCTATGTCTCCCGTTTCTATCAGCGAGTGTCTGTAGTTTGAATTTTTATCGCGTTTCTCTCTCTCTCTTTCTCTCTTTTTGCGAATATTTCCATAGATTTAATTTCACGCGGAAAAATCGGACGAAACGATACGAACAGACGAGCGCGATTTAGACGGTTCAAAGACGAGAGACGCGCTTTGTAGGATCGCCCAAAAGTCCGAAACAAAATTGATTAGCAAGAGTTATTCGTTCCAAAGAGAACGTTGATTGAGTCGGTGGTATCCTCCGATTCTGCCGGCGGATCTGATTAAATTTCTCCGAGTTGGAAATGGGTAACGAGATTTCGACGGAAGTGACCTGGATTGCCTAAAGGCAGTATATAATACTCGTCCAATATAAGTGCGCCGTATTTCCTGCTGATTTCGGCCCCGCGCGATCGCTTGTTGTTTCCAAATCAACTCGTCGTTGTCAGTTGTCAATTTTAACTACTTGCAAAGGGCAATTCAGGAGATTCGCGTAAATTCTAATTTCCTAACATACTCTCGTAGTCGAGATCAACAATTGAGAAGACGAAATCACTAAAATTACGAAGAATGATGAATATGTCGTTATTAGCGCGCGTGTCGCGAAATTCTGCAATTTAGATTACTTTGTCCTGATTTTAAATCTTGATCATTACATACGAATAAATTTCGGGTCAGAAATATTTACCATCCTGTAAGTAACCGCGTTTCCGAATTTCTAAACGAGAAGACGTAATTTTTTCACCAACAGTCACGTCAGCTTATTAGATTCGCTCTTCGAAAATGCCTCGCCGATAAATTTAATTCTTAATGCTCGGTGAAACGATCTCGCTGAACGGTTAAGCGACAGTGGCTGTTCCTCTTTCCGTTTCGCAAGCACCACTTACAAAAGTTCGCGGGACAGCCACGAGTATCTAGTTTCCTGTTCCATCGTCGATGATTTATTCAATCGAGCGGTTGTCGATATTTATCGTTCGGAGCTCTCTCTTCTTCTCTCTCTCTCTCTCTCTCTTTTTGGTCACGAGACACTCGATGAGATAAATCATATTATCGTGGACAAGTAGCGGCCAGTACGTGGCAATCTGCGCCGATGCCAAAACAGCCGGCCACGTATGAACATGGAAATCATATTAGACTAAAACCACATTGCTTAATGGACGCCATCTGCCTTAATCCCATTATCCCCCGCAATTCATCACCGCTGCCCTTTTCCCTCGCCCCGATGCGATACTGTTTGCTGTAACAACGAAGAAGCGTTGTTACCTATTGTTCCATCCTTTGCGTCTGGTTCGCGCGTTGTTGTTTTCCCTCGCCGGAAACGCCCGGCCCAGCCGATTTTCCATTGTGTTCACGCCGCCGGATTCTTGCGACCGTTGCGATCGGCCATTTGCATTCGCGTAGACACTGGAAAACCTATGTAATTTCAATTCTTTGATCAGGCATCGATTTCGATCGGAGAATAATGGAATATATTTCTATATATGGAATATATATCTTTCTAAAGACGCGCTGATAATATATATTTTTTGACAATCCTAATCAAACAACGAACAAATTACCTTCAGAGCAACCACTAATCCTTCTTAGTTCCAAAAGACCACTGTCACAATCATCAGCTGACGACACGCCGGACTATGTTAAGTTAAACGACATAGTCTCCATGCCTCCACCAATCAATCCATATAAAAAAAAAATTACAATAACCAAACCAAAACCACTTCCTCCCCAATCTCCAGTTTTCGATCCCGCCAAACTAGAGGAAATGTTAGCCCCAGCAAAAGAAACAATAAATGAAAGAAATCCTTTACCCTCCCAATTGAACTACTCCCAGATCAAGAGCCTCCTCCAAGACACCTTTGGATCAGCACACACATTGGAAATCGCAAAAAACTACACCGATAACATTCCGACACTTGTTAAAACTCTTGAAGAAATCTACCCCCGTCTAAAAGAAAGAAGCATAAAAAACAGAATACATCGACTCTGCAAAAAGCTCGCCAAACCGACTGAGACATCTGAATCGTCACTTAGCTGCTCATCTGAATCCGACATCGAAATTCCATAAGAGCCATAATCGCAGCATAATCCAAATCCATAACGGAATCAACGCAAACATAATCCTGACTTCTCAAAATGACATACAAAAAGTATTAAACTATTTCAAAAACACAAATTACTACACGCATATCTATTGGCACTGTCGTCGCTAATGACCCCGCTGTCGATGCGATGTTAAAGAAAAATAGAAGAAGAAGAAGAAGAATATATTTTTTTTATTTACGAATTTCGTCAGAGAGAAACCAGCGTTCTGTCTCCTTCTTTTCTTTTTTTTCTTTCTTTTTCGCGGCACACGCTACACTCTCGACCACCCTGCCGAAAGGCAGAACAACGTTCTTCGTGCCTCTCCTCCGGACAGATCGATCGATTTAAATGACCGACAGACCCCTGCGAGAGATTCGAATTCGAGTTTCAATCCAGCGATCCGATCGCGATTCTTTCTCGGCTCGGCTGCGACAAACAGTGGGGAGGGAAAAACACGAGTGAAACTGGTATGCGCGTATTCTGCGACGCAACGCGACGTGGTGGTGTCGTCGGCCGGGTTTCAACGAACGCGAAATGGTTTTTAATATTCCCGAGCGACACGCGAACGTATAAAGGAGTTCGCAGCCAGGCTGGCTGCTGCTCTCGATGCTCGTGCTCGACAGAGTGGAATCGATATTATTCGCCGCGAGGGGCGGCACGTTGACTGGCCTGGCTGCCCCGGTGCTCGCAAGTTTTTGAATTTTTCTCCGAGAAATATATTCGATGGATGTTGGTTTATAGAAAGCGCTGTTGTCGTCGTCGTCGTCGCCGTCGTCGACGCCGGCAGACCGTGGGTCTTTGTTTGCGTGAAATCTTAAATCGAAGGGATTTCTTGTGTACATACGGAGGACGGTATTTTCTAAAGTCTGGAAGCTTCGGTGGCCGCGATAGGAAATCGATATTCCGTCCGGGCGAATTGAATCGAAAGTTTCGCGCGGCTGCGAGACAAGAAACGCGGAAACTCGATAAACGACAAATCCGCTGCCGGGGAAGGGGGGGACGGGAGGCTGGTTGCCTCCCACGAATTTCCGTCTTCTTACGGTGACGCGTAGAAATGCTTTCCAGCGTCGTGTGCCGGAGCGCGGCACGATCTATTAGCGTGGAATTTCTCGCGGAGACACGAGAGATGGTCAATGTTGTACGAGCTGCACGCGTATTCTGGCATTTCGAATATCTCGGGAATGGCTGGTGCGCTGTTAATCCAGGTCCACAGCACGGAACGAACAGCATGAATTGCGTGATATTCTCGCGATCGTCAGAATTCCCTGCTCGGGGAACAATAATAAGAAGAGGACGACATTTTCAATCTGGACACGAGTGAAATCTCAATGAAATTGAGAGAACTTGATGCCCACGACGAAGCCAAGTTACTTGCCTTGCGTGTATGTCATCCTCGATAGAACAAGACACTCTCTCGACAGAAAGTTCAAGGAACGAGGAACAATTAAAATATCACCCGCGTGCAGGTGCATGCATCATCTTTATGGGTTCGAGACGTTGAGACGGCCGGTGATAACACGCGTGGTATTAATGCACCGAGTGGCGACCGATAACGACTTCCTGCGGTTGGGGTGGGAGGAGGCATCCTCGCGAGCGGAAGTGGCCCCCTCCACGGACGATGCTTCCCGACATCCATCGAGATTCCTCTCCGACAACGTCGCCTTTAAAACAGTATATTAGGGCGGCGGTTATAAATCAGGCTGGCAAGGGGTGTCGGTCGGTGGTCGCCGCGCCAGTGCTTAGTAAGTAAGACACCATGATACGTGCAACGTGTTCTACGTGTTGCCGTTACGCGCGACGGTGTGCATGCGCGCACGAAGCTTCGCGTGGTAGGTAGAATGCTGGTAGGGTAGAATGCCAGCAGGCCGGAGTCACGGGATTCTCTGGGTTGCCTGCTGCTACAATATTGCCGTTCCCTGGCGCCAGGCCAACCTCCGGTTGGAGGAGGATAAACGGGGAGGAAGAATCAGCCACCGAGCACGGTGGCTCCAGAACCAGAGAAAGAAAGAGGAGGATAGAACGAGGTTGAGGAGGTGAAGGAATAATTGGGATAAATAAATCGGGCTCATTTCGACGTTGGTATTTGCTTAAACGTGCAAACGACGATACTGATTATGAAATCCGGAAAGGATAGCCTGGTGGTGACTAGTTGAAGTACTGTTGGATTCTGCGTGAAGGAACGACACTTTATATTTTTAAGAGGGTTTACGTTACAACCGTGATCAAGAATGATGTTACGAGGTTTGCTTGCTGGAAAGAGCGTGTGTTCTTCTGTTCTTTTTATTATTTTATCCATGGTAAATGGAAGGGAGGGGCATAAAAGCGTGGATGACCAAGTATGTTGAATTTGTCCTATGAGTAAGTGTTTCTAGGACACTTTCTTTCACTGAGCTAGTATTGTCAGATCTGGTTGGTTATCCAACAGTACAGTTACACGTTATCACGTTTAAAGTATCTGGTCAGACATTGTTGGAAGGCAAAACTTTTGTTCGAGCGAGGCAAGACTTTCATTCCGAAACTTATTAATGTGAAAAAATGTTGCAATGCTGGCTGCAATACTTGCTGAAAACTGACCGTAGGTCCTTTTTGCCGCGCTTATCCTTGCCGATATTTGCACCTTGTCCTTGGCAAAGGTACTTTAGACTCACACCTGATTAATAACATCAAGACAGTGAAACAAATTCGTGTACTTGTTCTTCGTTTTTCACGTTTGCTCGTGAAGATACCTGTTTCCAATTTGCGTCATGCATTTTGCTGGACGACAGGAAGCATTCAGTGATGCAACTCAACGTTTAGAACTCAGGCGCGTTAATTTTATGCCAGACACGATCTTGCACGTTTCAGATACCTAATTTTGTATTGAAACGTGAGCGTCAAAATTCTCTATGTAAAAAATGTATGTATATATGTGATTATACAATTTGTACAATTATACACCGGTATAATTCAACGTTTATTCAAAAGCGCTGCAGCTCGTTCGACTCGTTCGATAGCTCACAATAGAATCCAGTTCATTTCCTTCTTTACTTTCGAGTGTCATTTATAGTTGGATCTATATAGTTAGTTATCTTCAGGTATCACTAGAGATTTCGTAGGTCCTGAAACATCCTTTGTTTCTATCTTCATGCTTTTTTCCTTTAACTTTTATGAATTTTATCGTATTGTCGACTTTCTTTACATCTGCATCGTTACAATTTTTTCCTTTTTTTTCTTTCTTTTTTCGAAGGAGAAATTACACCTTCCACGAAAGTGGAAGATGGTCGTTAGCTGCACGCGCCCGGTGTTTAAGATCCGATCAGTTTCACGCTGTTCTTTATTCGAAGATGCTCGCCTCGGTTGGCGACCGAGGGATAAACAGCAGCAGAAATCCCGACGCGGCGTTATCGTCTGTTTCGAAAGTTTCTCCGCCGTTCCGTTCCTTTATTACACGAAAAATATCGGAGAGGGTCGGCTAAAGCAAGTAGATAAGTTGGAAGTCTATTTTACGAGCGGCACCATATTGCGGATTTTCCGCGGTATGAGAATACTCTCTTCGAGAATCCCCGCCCTTATATCGACTCGGTCTGCCCGCGTTTCGAAAGCTCGTTTCGCGGACGGGATCTACGCGCGTTCCGCCGGATTGACGATCTCGGCTTTTCAAAGCGGCTGACAAACGTCGATTCGCCGTGTTGCCCGCAAGACCCGCCAAGATCAGAGCGAATATTCCGCCGGGCTACTCTGCCGGTCTAGATCCGAGAAGTCATAAGAGAAATTACTTTGGAACCACCGAGCGTCGTCGAACCGAACACGCCGATTCGATCCAATTCCAAATGATCTGATTCCGGGAGCCAACAGAGCGAGACAATTGAAGTTACGACCGAATACGATTTACCTAGGTTCCTAACTTCAAAATAAATTCTCGATCGAGCCGCGCTTGAATTTCGTTCGCCACTCGTTCCTTCGATTCTCTTTCTACCAAACTTACTTCCGGCTGATGGAAGTCAATCCGTTCGTGTTATTCGTCGCATTGTAAGCTTTGCATACGGCTTGTAAAGATTGTTGAATTTCAATGACGAAGCACGCCGCAGGGAAATCTTCAACACCAGAAATTGAGGGATACTGAAAGTCAGTGAGTGTAGATGCTTAAAAAAAGAAAAAAAAAAATTCCTCACGATAAATAAAAGATACTAGGGTGAAGAGTGGAGCAGTGCGAGTCCCGTTCTTCAAATGCGACAGCACTGTTTGTCGCGTATCTTTGTCCCCTTCTTTTGCACAGGCGAACGAAAATTGCAATTTCCCGGGGAACGGGTTGGTTTGCGTTGGTTGGCCTGGAACCACTAGCCATTTTACGCGGTCAGCGAGGTCCAGCGAAGTAGCATCGACGAATTCCTGGCGGTCTCTGGTTGTTTTCCATTCGTCACGAGGCGGGGCACGGGAGAGTGTCGAAGCGTACGCGCGACGAGAAAGGGGGTGGCGAACCGCCATAAACATCGGACACGTCGGGACGGAACGAGGCAAGTTCGCGCGACGGAGGTGGTTCGGCCGTCATCGTCATCCCCGCGGGTGGTTTCCCGGGTTAACCGATGCAGCACCGGGCAGCAACGGGGTGTCCCATTGTAACCAGCTTGAAAATCGCTCGAGTGTACCAGCGGCCAGACTGAACTGGCCAGACTGCGGTTGCTCATTGGACGTTATATCTGCTGTATTATATAGACGAGAACACGGAACCAGTGAGAACCCAGTACACACCCATCCATAAATACCGGGACGCTCGCAGAGACTAAGATCAAAATTGAAAAAGTCATTGGAAGTTTGGGGATTGCTACTTCGGTTGGCATCTTTTTCGTTGCTATGGAGTAGGGTGGGGTCATCGGTGACCA
Organism: Frieseomelitta varia; assembly: GCF_011392965.1. Lineage (NCBI taxonomy): Eukaryota > Metazoa > Arthropoda > Insecta > Hymenoptera > Apidae > Frieseomelitta > Frieseomelitta varia. The sequence goes on from NW_025110669.1 coordinate 349,354, forward strand.
TTGATGCCAAGATTAGTAGGAACACATAGTTCGAGTGTTGATACTTTTAAATTTTTTAATGCAGTATAAACATACAAAAATTATTTTATTTACAACATGTAAATATTATTTACAACATGCGTAAATATTATTCGCACATATGATATATCTAATTATTAAAGTAAACAAAGAAAAGGTGACTCAGTCTTGACGATATGTGACAAGTTTTTGCTTTTGTTCTGCCGAATATGTTTGGAATTTTTTTCGTCCGATCGTGTTTTTCCCTGCTATTTTTTCCATTTTATGGCACAGTTTCTTCGTACTCTCAATTTCACTGTCATCATGAAATTCAAGAAACATATTTCAACGCCGCTGGTGTCGCCAGTGAAATAAATCCATTAAACATGGTTACATATTTCAACTTGTTATCTGTTGCAGATAATATTTCAACATTTATTGTCTTGAGCAAGTCATAATAAGCGTGCTAATGAGTCTTGACGTTTCTACTGTCACTCGTTGTCACACGTGTATTTCACGAACGGCGCCGCAGACCGGCTGAATCGAATCTTTGCCAGTGAAATTTAAGCTGGAAGATCGCATCTGTTTCTCTAATTCACATCTGCACTTGTGAACGGGTGTGTATACATTCCTGAGCGAGAGCACAGGAGTTCGAGTTGGCCGGGTATCGGTGTTAACGTCTCAGTGGGCACGCCGCGACGCTGTCCGCTCTAACCGATAACGTTGCCAACTCGTTAGAAATGAATGGCCGGTCCGGGGGTAAGTGCCGCCAGGGGTCATAGACAGACAATGGAGCTCGAACGAACCCCCTTCTCCCGCTCATGCGCTACAACGCGATTTTGCCCGGGTACTTCGTTCTCAATTACTTCGATACCCCCGGTAATTAATCTCGAGAGCGTGCAAGATGGCTGGCTAGACTTCGTTACGTGAAACTCCGCGAGACTAGCCACAGTCCCCTTTGCCCAATCCGGCAAAGAAGGAGGAAAGAGGCTGATAATACGAATTACCAGCGTCCTCTTGTTTCTCCGTAGGAATTAAGAGACACACGAGATACCCAAGGAGAAAAGAGACACGAGGGTGGGAGGAGGGCGGAGGAATGGAAGAATCAACTTCGATGATAGTTCTCGAAGATCGTCGGAACAAATTGAAGCGTATTGACTCTCGGCCGTTGTCGAAGACTGGAGGGTATTAAGTCCGGACGAGTTAGCCGATAGTTTTTCACAGCGATGCCGGCCGACGACTCTGTCGGCGTTTAAAGAACGTCAGGATAAAATCCTCTGTCGGTGTTAATCCACGATCAGGCTGGATCTCTCGCGGTGGAAACCAAGGCGTTGGGGCTCCTCGTCGGAACGATAAGGGGATTTTCGTTGAAAGTTTTCGAATGGTTTCGGTCGTCGGCGTTGCTGCGTTTCCGATTATCGATCGATCGCGACATTTTAATACAGGTCTGACGGTACTCGTCGCCGAGACGCAAGACGAACGAACATTCTTTTATCCCCCGCTCGGCCGGTAAAACCGTGCCCGCAACCGGAAGCTCCGCGCGCGCTCGCGGCCGCGGAGCAATCGTGTCGCACGATCGTACGAACTTTCGCCCGAGCTGTAGATCACCGTAAACCACTGCACGTGACGCCCACGGAACTTTACAAAACTTCGGCTTCCCTTAAATTGCGCGGAAGGGGGAAGGGGGGTATTAAACTCGCGTCGCAAGCTCCGGGAGCAACGGCAATAGAGGATATCGATCGCCGGCCTCGACAAACAACCGGTTTTCTCCAACTCCGAAGGAGTTTCGGCTCGTAGATCGTTATCGAATCGACCGATTTCGATCGATCGCTGGCGAGAGAAACGCGTTCAGCGAAAGATGAACCCGATACATATACACCGTTTGGTGTGACTTCGGGTTAAACCGGTTGACCCAAAGCGGCGTGTCTTAGAAAGTTATCCCGACGAGATATTGCCACCGAGGATTCCTCTCCTCGATTAGAGCATCGCGACGTTTCTCGCTGGAACACGAAGTTTCCCGGGTGCGGTGAAGAGAGCGTGGGGGATCGGGGCAACGTAATATCGGGAAATAACGAATGCAACCGGTTGAAGCTCGAAGAAGCTCGGGGAAAGTCGGGTTTTAAGGAAATTGGAAGGTTGGCAAATGACACTCCCCGCGTGACTCGGGGAAAATCGGTGGATCGTGCCGTGTTGCGCGTTCCACGTAGATCGGCGGAAACAAGCGTTTAGAAACTTACGTCGTACGTAGATCCAATCTGCTGGGGTAATGCGCAATTTTCTGCTCCACTACTGCAAGTAATTTACACTCGTTTCGTACCGCGAGTGTGCGTCGTATGCAACCGGAGATCAGAGAACGATCCTGTCGCGCTCGAGATGCTCGATATTGCTTTCCACTTATCTCTCCCCTCCATTCTCTCTCTCTCTTTCTCTCTCTCTCTTTTCTCTTGTCTTTGTCTTGATTTCTAAGACGATTCTCGTCGATGGGGAAAGACACTCGACGCGCGTTATAGATCTCGACGATTACTCTCGAATTTAATCTTCCACGAGCGAGAAGAGAGGAGCGGAGCGGGATACCGACAGTCTGCCGGTTGTTTTTCGGCCGGAAGCCGATCGACGTCGCGTCCGCGATAAGAGAGATCGTTTGCGCGTCGTGAACTTTTGGTCGGGGAGGACAAAACGATCTCCGGGCGAAAGACGACGACGACAACGACCACGATGGCGGAAGGACGTTGTAAGCATTGTTGCCGCAGCTTTATGATGGATGGACGAAAGGAATTCCGTGCCTGCCCCTCGTGATTCCGTGGGTGGAATGCTGCTCCTTAAAAAGAGGGCCGCGGATAAACTCGAGTAATTTGTCACTTCGCCACCAACTTCTTTACGACACCGGGTTACGCCCATCGTCGTGCTCGCAAAAAGCAAGTCCCTGTCTCGCCTGTCCCTTCGCTCTCTTACACCGCCAGCCGGATAGATATGACGCACCCTTCCCAATTCCCCTGATCTTAACGATGAAAAAGTAACTCCCTCTCACGCCAGCCGACCGGCCGGCCGTAATTTCCGCCGCTTTCAACCACGTTCTCGTGGGTGACGTTGATTTAGACACGTGGAGCAGCTTCGGCGACACGCTCTGTCGCATCACGATTCTATTTCTATGTCACGGAGAATGACAATGCTTGATAATTTCACAGTTTATTTATTACAAATTTTATCAATTGACAAGACGAACGTGAGAATTTCTCAATTTCTTTTGTTCGAACGAACTTTTGATTAAACATTTGTTCGATGTAAACGCAGAATCCTGCACTGATTTGTATTTCAATCCTTGAATTTTACTCGAATTTTCACTCTTGCAGGAACTTGTTGTAATTTTCAAACGCGCCACGCGCTTTTCACTTGGAAAATTGATCGACGAATTAAAATTAAACTTCTCGATCGCCGGAAGAAACGTGAAAATCTTGACGAGAATCTTTCACGAGGAACGTGCACGCATTTTCCTTTTTGCCGCCGAGGAGAAAATACATATATACGGGCTGCCACTTGTCTGACGAAATGGAATTCCAATCCCTTTTGCCCGGGCAAGGTCGAGCGGAATACGCTGTTTTCAAGAGGCATTCCCTCCGTGCGCTTTTTCTCGCAATTCCATCAAGCTCCCGGTAAAATCAAGGCAGTCGATCGTCACTTCTCGCGAGCATCGTTCACGATTCTATCGACGATAACGAGAGACGAGTCGTTGCAATTTAGGGCTTTTCTTTCAGGCGTCGAGTAAAACGCCGGCTCGAGTGCCTGCTGAAAAACTCACGCGTTCACGTGTGACCGTACATACACTCTCGTTCATAAATATTGCGATCTAAAGCGAGATTAACTTCAGAGATACTCTTATTAAAGCATTCAACTATCACTTCGAGATCGATTCGAGAAAGATGATATTTAAACAAGAAACGCAAAGGTTGGAACAAACATTTCGTCTTTGTGTGCGATAACATATTTAACTTTACTTTAACTTAGAACTACTTGGAACTACCGTAGTGGTCAAAATGACCGATTTATAATTTTTTAGAGTAGCTTCGTAGATTCACAATGTTGCATTTTTAAAGATTTGAACGATTCTTTTAAAACATACGAATAAAACTTTTTTCTATCTCTTACATTTTTATGCTTTAGTTGTACAATTCTGGCACTCGTGTTATCTTGCGATTCTCCATTTATAATTACAAATTTTCATTCGAGATCTTCTATTACCATCAGGTCGAGAGAAGCACGAGTAGAAAATCGCGACGAGATAACCGCGTTGATAATTTAAACGAATCGTCAGATCTTTGGTGAAACGAGAAACTGGCTTGATACTTATGAACGGGAATGTACGTGTATGAATCCGCCGATGGAAGTGGAAATAAAACGCGTGGTCCAGGATCTAGAGACGCTTACCGTCATTTCTCTTCCTACTTGCCCGCCTTTCTTTCGTCCATCGACCTCCGCCTCTATTGTCGTCCATTTTACTTTGCCTCCGGCTGTGTATAGAAAAGTGCATCTGTATTCGTCTTTACATGCGTTGTATATATGTGTGTGTGTGTGTGTGTATATATAAAAATAGCAGCGGCGAAAAGGAGGAACGAAACGGAGACGAAATAGTCGTGGATACAGTGCTTTGTTCGCGAGAATGAAACATTTAAGAGATTCGGGCCTCGAATGGTTAAACTTCGGTTCCTTAATTGCGAATCCTTGTACATATTTCCATAGAGTTGTTCCCTAAATGTCACCCCTCTCGCTCCTTAGTTCTAAACGAGTTTTGATAGCTTATGGAACTTGGAAAATCGAGTGTTCTATCGCCCTCGTTCTCGAGACAGATGGCTAATTGCTCGCGAGATCTTAATGGCCTAACAAAAGTTTCCGAGTGGCGTGGAACATTTGCAAGAACCATCTAGCTATATGTAGAATTAAATCTGCGTTTGATTTTATTGCGACGAGTGAAATTAGATCGTTAACAAGGTGCTGGGGGAACGCATTTGAGAAAAATAAAATTCTTTGGCGATTGCTTTAATTAAAATGGAAATACACTTCTGAGGCGCTTCAACTCTCTGTGATGCAACGATATGAATTCTATCTGATAATGATAACGTTTATGTTAGTGCAATCCTAAATAAGGTGAGGCTTCTGCAGAATTTCCCAGCGAAGCCAATTACAGCTCGGTTCTCGTCGATGCTAATACACTATTCTTGCAACATTCCAATTTGGCGCTAACAACAAACCGCTCGCATTCCTATTTCTCCGTTGGAACTTCATCCAAAGAAGCGTTGAGCGTTTCCCCCCGGAGCGCCTAATACAGTTCGAAGCTCTCAACACTCGCCACCTACCTCCGAAGCTTAGCTTAACCACTTTTCTCCGAGAACGACTGGTGTAACGATCCTCGGCATCTCCGGCGAGATAACCGGACCAATTACAGAGCTCTGTATCCGTTTGTCTATGACTGAGCGTAACCAGCGTAACATTTACGACAGCTCGAGCTAAAGCTAATACAAAACGTTTCTCAAGCTTCGTAGATCAATCTTTTGTAAGATATACAATCGTAACGTTGACAGTGCGTACGTGGAAATTAGGGAATGGCCTCGAAAATTAATTTAAACGGTTTGTCGTAAACATTAGCGAGCGCCGATAGTTGGTGCGAAAGTCACTGCGATAAGAGCTCGAATACTTTCGCGAGCCGATACCTATGAAATTCGTTTCCTCTTTGATTGAGCGTGCTAAAATTACGTTATTCCCACGCGCCTCGATACCGGTCGATACCGAGCTTATCTCGCCGTGGCAGCGCGCCGGAATGCGGAAATTTTCACGGGACGCTCCTCCGTTCGCGGGGTGAATTACGCCCGATGGAAATGGAGCAGTTTTCGAAGGGAAAAATGAGCAAACGCTCTCTCTCTCTCACTCTCAGCGTGTTTACACGTGTTCCTGTTCGTGCTCGCGAATGATAAGGGAGGGGAATCGCTAGTTTATCACCGTAACATGCTACCTGCTTAATGTCACATTGTTAATATCGGTTTTAATGCGTATTTTCGTCCGTTCGAACGCGAGGACAATAATGGGAACGATTTCATTTAACTTCAGCTTAATTCGTCGAGCCGCGTTCAAGATCGATATTTAGTGGTAGAGACCAATGTACGCTCCGCCTTGTGAGAATCCTGATTATTATAATTCTGGAACAAGCAAAACTTTAGAATATCGAAGACACGAGTTCACTGCAATCACGCTGTTCAGATTTGATCTCGAACATGTCGTCATCAGTCATTTTGAAGTTTCATTCTTCAATTAAACCTAAGCCACGCGCACAAATTGGCACTTTGTCTGCTTTTATCGCGTTGCTTGGACATTTTTCGCAGTTACATTGTTCAACACGGTTTTCTAAATGGTCTCTGATCTTTTAAATTTGCAAATATAATTCTGCCATTGAAAATTAATTAGCGTGAATCGTTTTCCGAGTCCGTTAATCCGTTTTGAAATAAAATCTTTTTCGAATTTTCTGGTGGCATTTTGACGAGAGCCTAGAATGGTTTTTTTTTATCCCAAGCAGACATTAATTTTTCAAACATAAATGTAACATTATGTTTCTAAGAGATTAACAGTGACAACATACCTGTGACCGGTCCACAATAATTTCTTATCGTACAAATATTCCACTGTCGAATAGAACAAGTAGAGAAAGTTCGTTTCGGTGGCCAAGATATATTATACATTTTTAATGTGCGATTACTCCAAAATACGTCAATGGGTGCCGTATGTATCCGGCGCTCGTGACGAAAGCGTGATTAAGGATGATAGAGATACACACAAGTCGCGGTAAAATCGTCGACACGGCGATCGTGGAACGGTACGTGTTAATCACCGAATGCCTTCTGTCCCAGCAAACTGAAACAGCAGTTTCCCGAGCACCAGCTTTCACCCTTCTTCCTTTCTCATCTCTCTGAGACCTATCTGCCGCGCGTCTCTCGTCGATTTATCTTCCAGCGAACAAAAATAAGGAACGGTATCTAGCTAAGAGTTGGATCAAGAATTGGCGGTCGCGAGAATTCGAGTCTCCTCGAGCAGGTGAACACAGCGGAGACTCGAAGGAAGTAGAACGGTGAGGGAGGGAGGGAGTACGGTTAGGAGACCCGGTGGGATAGGACAGTCGTTTGTCATCGTTGAATAATCGCGGAGGACTGTAGATGGTTGGGCGACGACACGAGGGGTTGGGGGGTTGAATGTCGGAGGTCGCGGGCGGAGGGAGCCGAAGTCAGGAACGTTTAAAAGTACAATGGAGACCATTTACCCTCGGCTCTCTCGCTCTTGTAACGGTCCGTTCACCCCTCGCTCGGTACCTTGGCTCGGTCAGGAAAGTGGTTGGCAAGGGGTTGGAATCCGGCTCATTGATGCGATCTCGCGGGTTAGTGTCTGTGCGCGGGCTCTGGACTATTTCGCCTGGAAAACGGAACACTCGTTCTTCGTTCTTCGTTCTTCGTTCTTCTTTCTTCTCGTCTCTCTCTCTCTCTCTCTCTCTCTCTCTCTCTCTCTCTGTCCGTTTGATACTCTCTCGCGGAATGTTAATCAAATTGCACGACGTGTAATAAGCGAAGATCCCGTGCACCAAAAAATACACGTGTACACGGGTACGTTCCTTAATCGGCACAGTTCAATTTTTTTATTACATCAGTGTTTCGAACATATATATGTATACACACCGTATTCTTAACACAAGTCTTTAGCACGTGTCTTTTAATTCAAGGAACTTCTTTAATATTAATAGAATTAATTGGAATTAATTTCTTTAATATTGATGGAATTAAAAAATTTCCAAATCTTCCAATTATAAAGGGTACAACAATAAAAAGAAAAAAATGATTAAAAATACATGTTTAGTGATATTTGAATCATATTCCTGGATTATTCACTTCTATTTGAATTAATAATTTGAAAGATAATCCAATTATTCCAAATCAAAAGCAAAAATTATACATAGTATGACCAATGTTCCATGTCAATGATTTTCAGCTTGACAAAAATTTTTGTTTACCTGACGAAGCATATTCCGGCTTTCTGTTCGCATCAGGCTCGTCAGATGGAAAAAAAAAAAAAAAAGTGAAAGTTCCACAGATCGGGATCTGGATACACGTAAAATAGGGATCCCCAGTAATAAGCTTTCTGATATATCCCGGTTGAAGTATCGGGCCATGATTCAGAGGCGCGATAACGCGATCGTGGCATCTTTCGAAGCGATTTGTCACTGTCGCCGATTCACACCGCGGATCGTTACGCCGGCCGCGTAAATACGATCGCGCGTGAGATCACGCGATCCATCGCTTTTGACGCTCGGCTACGCGGTGCCCCGCGTTCTTGCATTTGTCACGGGTAACAAGTTGCCCCGGGAAACGCATTCTCCGGGAATATTAAATCACGAGCAACCGAGTGAATTCCTTTTTCGACGAAGTTTCTCTTTTTTCCTTTTTTCCTTTTTTTTTTGCACAATAACGTTCGCGGATATTTTGCCAGAGAAATGATAGCAGGTTACGTGAGACCATATCGTACACGTGTATATTTATTACTCACGTTAGTCGTATCTCATTATTAATTTGCGGATTTTTGGGGGATAAAATTGCAAATATTGCAAAAAGTTCCGTACGTTACGTTAGATATTATGCATTTTATATTTTACATTCTGTACGTTTACAGTCTGTAGAATTTTCTGTAAGTGCACAATAATCCGCGATGTGGTCATTACGTTATCATTCGCCACAATTTCGTACAACACACAGACACGTTCATAGGGATTTTTTTTTGACATTTGCGAATCAGTGTAGTTTACAACAGAATTTGTTCCAACTGCGGATGTTCGAAAGGCTGCGTGTAAATACAGGAATCACGGTTCTATTACTATTTTATGTCGGTTTCTGCCATTGCTCTTTGATAACAGTACGGAATCCGCGTATCAAGCTTCCCCGTAAATTGAGATTGATCGTTCGCGCGTAGTTCGTTTCACAACGCGGGACGATTCGCGCGCTGTCTCCCGCGGCTTTGATCACTCCTTCCCCTTGGTGCCACGAGTCGCTTGGCTTTTGTTCGAATCGGGCGGAATCCGATCAGCGAGATCGTTTTTAAAATGAGAGTCGCAGCGAGACAGCTTCGTCCGCTGTGAGATTTTCTCGGATCTTCTCGGTTGAACGTTGCAACGTTCCAACGTCTGGTAGGCGAAGACTGGTTCGCGATTCCAGTTCCTCTCGCGTGCGGCATCAATAATCATTATGCCGCACGGCAAGAAGGCGACAGGTCATCCGTTCTAATTACTCAAGACGAGCCGATGGTCAACATTGGCATACGAACCGTAGACCTCCCCGCATCGATCGATCCTGCATCCTGCACGTGTGTGCGTGAATCGGCCAACTGGAGTTATGCCTAATGCTCGACTGATCATATCTGTAACGCGGCGTCTTCACGCTTGATCGCTGAGAATTCGGATCAGTGGCTTTTAGATTTTGGAGTGTCGATAAACACGAAGAGCAGAAGCTTCCTTGTTCATAGTCGTCGAAAACTTTACGCTTCGAGGTCTTTCGAATATTTTTTTTTTTCTTTTTGGATACCGTTTATCTTTAAAATTCGATCGAATATCTAGCATCGAGTATTTCTGAAAAATACCAACGCGGTATACGTTTATTGCCTCAGGATGCGCGAGTCGAAAAAACTATTCAATCTGGAAACGATATCGATGACAGAATTTTTATCGGAGGGGCGCTCGCGTACGTTCGGACGTTGATTGGTGAAAACCTTCCGCGTCATTTTAAATCCTCGACTGTTTCGGTTTTTAGTAGGTCAGCGTTATAAACGTCCCTCTCCATTCTTTTTATCGCTCGAACTAGAGAAAGAAAACCTTTGCCAGCGTTTTGGAAATGCCTTTGCAAGAAGGGAGATAGGAAAGTGAAACAGGGGTAAGAGTTCACGTTCGAGATATCTGAATCGATCTCGATTCCATCCAGCAAAAATAGACAGAGAGCTGCGTTTTAGAGAGGCATTCGTTGTCACGCGCACGACGAACAATGACGTTTATTACGACACGATAAATTGTAACTGGATGACATTATATGGCCTGTTACATTGCAGCTCGATTGTAAATTACACGCGGAGTGTGATGTGTATCGATCGCCTATGCAGCGTTAATTAATGTTCCTAGACCGCTAATAGGTTATCGATTATCGGTCGAAAGGAAAGATCGGTGTATTTCGTTGTTCGTTTGTCGCCGCGTGGACACGTCGATGATTATCGCGACACGCGACCTGATTTCCTCGCGGCCTGTTTACGTCTCGTTAAAATCCCAAACGGTCTTCGATCTCGAGCGGTTCTTCCAATGGTCTTCAAGCGTCTTCGTGCGTTCCGACGTTGCGACGATCCCATTGGAAATCTAACAAAATACGAAGTTCGTTGTTGGTGGGGACTGCTCCGTGCGAGAATTACCGTCGCGTGACCGTCGCTCGTCCATTTGGACGATCTAACGTGTCGACGTGACTGAAAAATAGAGGCACATCGTCGTCGATACAGCCCACGCATGCGATCGTTAAACAAATCAACCGCCATCTCGTTACTCACGTCGTATTATTCCATCGAAATTGCTATCTCCTGTTCGAATTAGCGCTCGAGATTTAGTTGATTTAGTTCGTCTGCGAGATCAGATCCACGTAAAAATTGTAGAAAAATCGAAATTATTCGTTTCGATCGATATTTAATTGTACACGGAAAAAAGTATATTACAAAAATATAAAATTCCATATCTCTCCAGTTTGCCAGTTGCCAAACATCCCGTCCTGCAATTTCATTGCTTCATTTACATTTAATTTAATCACCTACTACCATTTTCTATGTTTCCTGCCGAACCGCTAATTTTCCAAATGGAACACGAACAGTGAAGCATTTCTGAAAGGGGCTCTTGGAAACTTGTAATAAAGAACCGTACTCGTTCCCATAGTATTTCATTCGTGCTTACCGCTTCGCGATAACGGCCATTCGAGGAAGCCGGAATGACGACAATGGGAAACAGCCAAATGTTGCGGTTGAATCGAACGCGTCGTTTCTTACGGGTTGTTAGCCTCGATCCAACGAGCCGTTACCAACATTACGTTATCTCGCGGCGGTTCTGAATGTTATCGGTGGCCGTTCCTTCCCCGCAGCTTCGTCGAACGCCTCCGTTGAGCTATTGCACCGCGTGGCTGCCCTGATAATCTCGGTTGCATGACTCGGAGGTTCGTCATAAAGCAATCGCGTTCACCCGCACCGTGGTGGACGCGGTGCACACGCACGTTGTCTGCCGGCTGCGAGGCAAGGCAAAAGGGAGAAATCGTCTGCTGGCTAGACCGTCTGGCTAGGCTCTGACTAAAGCTCCTTTTCTCCCGACAAATCCTAATGGAGCGGGGTGCATGGATGTCGCTGGTCGGCTGGCTTGCGGTCGATGTTTCGTTCAACACGTTCACGCTGTCTTGAGTAAGACCATTTTCGTGTCAATGGTCGATGAATTCGTCCAACTGGCTTTGTCTCGCCGGAACATGCCCCGTCGGGTAATATTCCGCGTGCTGGTTTCTCCCCCTTATCATTCGCGTTATCCGCTGTGTGCAGATGTCTTTAGTTGGCCCTATGTGTGTCGCAAAATATCACGAGATTGTATATATTGTTTGATTAACATTGATAGTGTTTGTGTAATTGATATCATTAACGTGGATGTCGCTACTCGAGAATTTGAAATCTTTGAGTTTGTTTAATGATATAATTGATGAGTATCGATGTATGTATATTATTACGTCTCTTTTAATAAAATTATATATATATAATTCTAACGAAAATAGTTGAATGTAATATATATAATTCTTCGATTGTCTATATATATCGTCTGATCATTGTCGGATGTTACTACTTGAATAAACTGAGAATTTGAAATCTTTGAGTGTGTTTAATGATACTAATAGATGAGCTGTATCGGACTGCACGCAACATCGATTTATATTATTATTATTCTAATAATGTGTCTTCTTATAATTAAATTATCTTCATACGTAATATCAGTTTCATCATCAGATCGACGTGAGTACGATGAACGATGTACGAAAAACTGATCGTTGTTGCTTTCGAACTGCTTCGAAATGAACAATAAAACAGTTCGCTGAGTGACATCATTCACGCGTTATTCTATTATTACATACAATCGAATAAATATCGAATCTGCTCAAAACTCGCAAACTCAACTTGCATCGGAACAGATCAGTCGCCCGTATTGCCCCCGCCGTCTTCGACTTGGACTGCAACGAGGATTGAATAAAGTAGTAAATAGAGCTATAAAGTGTCTTGTTTGATCAATCATTCGACGAAGTATAAAGTTCGCTACTGTTTCGATTCGACGGTGCCGATACCAGCAAACGAGAAATTTTCCAGTCGCGTAGCCTGCTAGTCAAATGGCAGGGTAGGAAACGGGCTGCCCACGGATCAAGACTTTTCACGAGGGTAGCGGCCGGGAACGTCGGCGAGCTATATTTGCCGCGTGCTAATATTGGTCTTTGCTATTGGCTGTTTGCTGGTAAATAGGAATTTTCTCCCGGCCGTTGGATACTTGGTCAACGTGCATCGGCAACAGGATTGCCACGCTGATCGTGTCCGCGCTTTGAAAAACTGCCCTGCTTTCCACTTGTTCGAATCGTTTCTGCCACGCCGATGCGGGCACGCGTTCCCTCAAAATCGATCAAGAACCATAGGACGATAACCCTTGATTTCTTTTGCGCGTGGATCTCTCAGGCACATCTTTCACACGCTAGAGGACGTTGCTGAAGAAAAGAATGTATAAAAATCCACAGTCTGTCTACTTGTCAATAATTGTAGACACAGGTTATACCTACTGATGAGTATGAAACTTATAAATTTTACAAGCTACGCTGAAACTTATAAATTTTACAAGCTACGAATAAAACAATAAATCTATTATACAGTAAGATAATTAGAAAATAATGGCACTGAAAATTATTGAATTCCTGGTTAATATTTGATGTCCTAATACCTGCGTATATTTGACAGTGCAACAAGAAAGGACGATCGTCTTCTCTGACTATTACAGAGACCTCGTCTATCGTCTATCTCTAACAAATATAGCCCGGTTCGTTCGTAACGATTTCCGCTTTCTGTACCATGGTACAGAAGGTTTAATCTCCGATACGTTCGCGCTCCTTTTCTTTTTTCATCCCTTTCATCCGGTATCGGCGACGTGTTTCTTTTGCAAGCTCGACGCTCCTTTTGTCGCGTTCCACGGCAGTTCCACGGCGCGATGACTCTTTTCCGAGAGAGAGAGAGAGAGAGAGAGAGAGAGAGAGAGAATGAGAGAGAGAGGCCCGGAAAGTGTCAGCGTAGCAGGTTCACACCGCGCATCGATCATTAGAAAGGTATTAAAAACAGTCTCCGTCGTTCGTTGTGTATCGTCTGGCGAACGCTTTATGCGCGTGTTCTTTGCGCGACAGAGGGGGTGAAAAAAAAAGAAAAGAAAAGAAAAGAACAGGAAGGAGACTCGTTACATCGCCACGTTCGTGGGACAACACGTGTGTGCAACACGGGCACGCGAACCACCACCGTCCTCCCATGCGTTTGCTCGATGTCTTTATCTGACCTTGCGTTTGCCGTAATGCTTCCTTGGCTCGCGGTGAAGGGCGAGCAATTTCCTTCCCGACTCTCGAAGACAGTCCCTTTTGAGGAAACAGGTCCATGGAAATTAATCGTCCAGGTAGGGCGGAGAGTGATTAACGAGTACACCGTTAGCCTCTTCCATAAATCATTCTTTGACGCAGCGAGAGGTGCAGTGGAAGCGCCCTGGTTTAAGTAGTAGAGATTGAATGTGGTCAGACAGGTTTCTTGGAAGTATTACGCCGCCGGTGTTATTTATGTTCGTTCAGTTGCAGTGTATGTCGCGGTCGTTGTTGGATGTTTACGCTAGTTTCTTCTCCCCCATAAATCATCTAATTCCCGAATTACACAAATTCCGTTGTCAGTCGTTGCGTTTTATCGTTAGTATCGTCGAGGAATCCGTTCGCAATTTCAGTTCGACAGTTTCTAATTGATCGCAAGTTGTTGGTAGTAAAGAGATCAATTTTTCAAGTGATAGAAACATCCGAGAAGATCGTCGTACGGCGTTTAGAAGATAGTTAGGGGATGATGATAAGCAGATATCGGAGACCATGACGGTGACGTACTCACAATAATTGGATGTCGGTCAGAGGGTGATTATCGTCGGACCGGAATAGAGCAGCGATCGTGACTAATCGCGACGTTATTACGATTAGATCCATCCGAGCTATAATTAGGCATCCAGATCACTGGGAATATAGTCTCTGGCTGTGATCACGTGAAACACGTTCAATCGGTTGACATTCAGCGCAGTGGTCGCGTGCGTTCAGCAAACAATGATCGACGAAACGCACGAGTGCAAGGATCGTGTGTAGCCATCGAGCCTAGAAAGAGCAACCAAGAGAGGGCGTTTCAACGGGGATTTAAATCGAGGGAGCGTGGTCCGAACACGATACCGACATCCACGATTTCTCTCCTTCGTTCTTATCGGTCGTTCGACCGTTTAAATAAGCCGAGCGTTGTGATAAGGATCGAACGATCGAAGTAAAATAAATTACATTCGTAATACCGGGTGCCCAACCCTATTACCACCAATGCGGCTACCATCGTACATCCATCTGTTCTTTTTCCCTCCTTCCACATCTTCCTTCCTTTGCCTTCGCTACTCTCGTCTCATCCGTTCGACGGAAATAACGGAACCGGAACGAAACCGAAGCCGGAAACGACCAGATATTTTTTCACAATTTCTGCTGCCTACATCGCATACTCGCGGAATTTCTTTTGATTTTCTTCAGCAGAACGGAAGCTCTCGCGTTATTGGTTTCCCTTTAAGCTAACCGCCATCCACCTTTTCCATAGCTCGTTCCACGAGTTCCACTCGTTCTGCGTCTAGTTGAGAGACAAGCTTGTATAACTGCGCAGAAAATTTTACTCTTTACGCTCTTTCGATCGATTAAGTTCTGCTTTGATTTGCGTCGATGATTTCAGGGTAACGGAGCGTTCCGTTTCCAACGGAAGGTATACCCGGCGCGGAGTTTGATTCTGAACGTTCTATCACGTGTATCGCGTGTATATCCCCTGGTATTGCAAATTCACTGGTGTTCGAACATCCGGCAAGAAGCACCGGCGCGAGATTCGAAGACATATTGCCAGGATTTTATTCGACGTGCAATATGCAAAGCCACTCGAAAATCACAATTGTTCCTGACGTATATCCAAGATATATGAGGCACCTGCATATATTATACATATATATCGAGAGTGTCTCGAGTAACCAGCGTTATCTCGCGTTGAAAATTCTAAAATTTCAGTAATTTGTACAATTTGATTTCTCGAAACGACGAATTATTTCCGAATTAAAATCCAGTCGTGGTGATCCGAAATCCTATAAATTTAATCTTCGCACTATTTCATTGCTATTTCATTTTGTTTTACTATTCGTTTTTTATAATTATTTCATAATTCATACGCACGTATGTACGTACATACATACAATACATAAATACACATAATATACGTAATATATATATATGTATACATGATATATGCATAATATGTGTATACATAATATATAAATAATATATATATACATACATACATAATATATATGTACACGTACAATTCATACTGCTATAGTAATGTATAGCAAGATATACTGGAAGTACTAGAAATATTATTTTGCTCATTATTCACGAGAGAAACGGCAGCAGGTTTCGCATTAGATGAAATCCCCGCCTCGGTGCCATCAACCGTCAAGGGGATGACGAAACAAAATTTTACAAACGCGGTTACGAAAGTGGATGGAATATCGCACAATGCATTTCCAAGTGAATCAGTGCTCCAGATCCGTCTTGCAACCTCAATTTCTCCTATCATCGTGAATTCCCAAGTCACGTGTCTCGTCCACGCGAACATCCGGCCTGACGTTCCAAATACGTCCTCCCTCGTATCCGAAGACGTTCGCTGGTGGCCCTTTCCCCTCCCACCCCCTCGCTGTGCGAACGTAATGGCAGTAATTATGACACGGCGCTAAACGTTCGGCCCTATATCCCTCCCCTCGTTGTTTGCCACGATAAAACAAAGACGTCAGACGTATGTGTGCACAAGGAGGCAGAGGCGGAGCTGGTGGCGGAACGTGGCAATAAAGCGACCCGGCGTTACATCGATTACGAGTACGGGGAAACGGAAGTCCCCCCCCCCCCCCCCGCCTCCCCACGATCGAGCAATAACTCTAAATATCGAGGTATCGACCGACGTGGCCCCGTTTTCTCCGGGATTAGTTCGCTCGGTGAGTAACGCTCGTCTAACGCCACCCGTTATGCCGTGCTTTTTTCCCATTCTACCAGCACCCCTCCGCTCCCGTTCACGGCCCCCTTTTGCTCGATTTACCCCCATGAATTCTCGGGACGTGTTTGCCCAGGACGATGTGAAGTCGATGCACGAGTCATTCGATCGTCTGATTAAACAGGGGATAAGGTGGATTCTGCGGCGTTGTTGATGCGTTGTTTGAAGATTCTTGAATCTCTCTGAGATCGACGAGTCTCGATTCAATTCCCCGCCATTCGATTCCAATTCCCGCGGAATTTCGCTCGGAAATTGTAGTATTTTCTAAAGGTTCAGAAAACGACGTAGATTAGTCAACAACCGAATTATTATTAAATTACGAAATTGCGGATTTAATAATTAATTTAAAGTAATTAAATTAAATTGCGAATAGGTATACTCTGACTTTATACAGTTTTCCAAAATTAAATACATTGCATCGCGGTATACAGCGTAGTAAAATAGACGAGAGTTAATTCTCGATAAGTTGTCGCTAAATTGCAAAATACTTGCGAACTCCGTCGAAGGAAGAAGGGAGATGAAAAAATTCGTGCGACTTTCTTCGTCCGATGTCCAAGTTCCATCGGGTGCTGTAAATTAAGAGGAGTGAAGAGCGATTAATTGCGATGCACGGCGATCGTCCGAAATCGTTTTTCCAATCGGCACGCAATTAGCAGAATTACCAAGCGCGTCGCTTGCGCGTCAAGGGTGTGTACACGCTCTCCGGTATAATGGGATTTATTTAATTGCGTCCCGCGTCGCGATACAGCCGGCGTAATTTTTTATTCTCGCGAAAAAAAATTGTCGGCTACCACGGTTTATTTTAAAACCCGCTCCTCTACGCGCTCTTCCATTTTTCCTTCCTTCTCCTCCTTGTCTTTTTTTCGTTAATTTTAACGAGACACCGGCACGCGCTAACGATGCAATATGCATCCAATTACTTTCACACCTTGCTCCCCGTAATTGTTAATTTCGCTCGTGTTTTCCGCAATTAAATGTTTAAAAGAGAGCCACGGGCTTGATTATTTTTTTTCTCTTTCTCTCTCTCTCTCTCTCTCTCTCTCTCTCTTTCTTTCTGTCTTTGCCTCTTTCGCAATGGAAAATCGATCCTGTCCACTTGCTGTTCGGCCGTGTTACTACTAAATCGAGTAATTTATTCGGCTTCAAACCGTGTTCTTTCGCCGCTTTTTACTTCGCTTCTGTTACACTCTGCGTGTGTACTCTCTAACGAAACAATCCGGAACCGTGAAATATCGGCGCAAGGTGTGAAGTTACGAGGCATTTAACGCAAATACGTATGTACTGCTTGAAACGTTTTAATTCTCGCTTGAAAGTTCGTTGCGGACCAGCATTTCAAACGCGCACGTTCGACGTTTGCTTATTATAACTTCGCGACAAAGCGTTTACAGCCAAACTTCCTCTGACGTTCGTCGCGCAGCTTCTGAGTTGTGCTAGTTTTGTTCGAAAAATTGGAATATTGCCGATATTCATTAATATTCGCCAAAAACCACACGCGCGTTTGCATTTGCATTAATTGCTTCAAACAGAGCTGTCAGCTTTTGTCGCGGGAACAAAAGTCATTGGAAGCATTTCAAAACGTTCGCAACGAATTTCCCCCTGGTGGGATTGAAATTCCACGGATCCGCCACGGTTGCTCTTTAACGTTGCCTGCCAAAATAGACGTTTCTCGTTAAATCTGACTTCGCTGTTGACGATGCAGCCAGTCGTCGCCACCGTCGCCGTCCCTTTTAATTTCCTGCGTTAATCTCTCGAGTCGTTCGTCCCAGCAACAAGTACTCAGTCGTTGATTCACGGAGCGAAGCCGGTTCCGGCTACGTTCGTGTACATTGCTCGTCGAGATTGCCGAGCACAGTGAAACGGCAATAAAATGGACGTAACTCCACAACCGGAGTGTGTTCTACGGTGGATAGAAGACACGGTCTCGCGTTCGCAGGTTTTCCACGGGGTGACGCGATATTAACCTCTTGCGCTAGAATGACGTTCCACGCACGTCGAGAACTTTCTATCCCAAAATCCCGAATTTTTTTTTCTATCTCAATATTGTTTCAGTTTTAAGTGTAACCTAGACAAAGCTAATAATAAATTTATTACTTCTCAATAATTTCTATCCAACGATGATCCATACCGACGAATTCAAAAAGAAAGAGGCGAATTATTGTGTACGGTTTGGTCGCTCGTTATGGTCCGCAATCAGTTGCCAGCGCAACGTGGTTAAGAGGCAATGTCGGAATTGAACTGGTCGAATTCAAGCGCATTCGCGAAACAAAGTTCGCAGTGACGACAAGAATTTTCGGCGCTAAGTCTGCGAGATTTGCAAAATTCGGAGAAGCTGTCGTTCCCGTTACTTCTTCGGCCCGCAGTTTTCCCCCCATCTTTCCTACTCCCCACATTTTCTTTCCGACGAACAGCGAGCACGGCCTCCGTCGCGTTTTCCTCGAAATTGCACGATTAAAATTTAACCGCGCGTTTTCCGGAAGCGCCGCTGTTTCGGAGCTTTGAGTAAGCCGACCCGCGACCGGCGTGCATGTTAGGCTTTTGATCTGTTAAATATTTCTTTCCGACTCGAGGGGTGAAATTGGGGGCTGATCGAATTTCACTGCTGATCCACGGATGAATTTTAAAGGGATAGGCTAGTAATTGTACAATTCTACACTCTATTTACCTGGAATTAAGAAAGAGATTTACTATTTGAGATCTTGGTGTTTATTATTAGTTTGAAAAAAGTTCGCTGTTGGTTAAGACAAACCTATAGAAAAGAAAGATATAAGCACCTGATAAAGTGCGCTGGTTTCGTCTGTAAAACATAAAGTCCGTGTAAATTCCAGACTTCGAAAATAGTAGCATCGCGGAAAATCGAGTGGCGGCTTTTCGGTTCGGCACTTGCGAAAATTCTTTAAACGATCGAACGGTTAGACCGGCACCGTTCGTACAAAGCCACTTTCATTCCAACCGAAACTCCTGACGCACGTGGGAAGTTTACGGTTGGTCAGTTGGTGCGAAAGAGAGAAGAGAGAGAGAGAGAGAGAGAGAGAGAAGCCAGGGCTACAAAACGAGCGAGGGTTTCCTTTGTCGACGCGACTGACAGACGCGCGCGCAGTGAAAAAGGCTCGTTCCAGAAATAAACACGAAACGCAATGGAACTGTAAAACGAAAGCTCGACATTGCCGCGCCGCGCCGGTACAAAGCGCGTCACCCTGTTATTTCTTTTCCCTTATCGCGGCTCGCGTATAAACGCGGCAACGATAACGAAGCGAGGTCAGATCGATATCTGGCGCGACAGGGTTTCGGGGGATTGGAATTTACCATTCTTTTATCGAGTCGACGTAATAGAGGGAGGGAGGGACGAACAGAAACGAGAGTCAGGCTGTGGGGGCCGAAGGAAGGAAAGCCACCGAGCAACCCTGCAACTTCTACCCGCCAGGCAACTTGGAAATCCTTTTATTTGCTCCGTTCGCGGCGTATTGAACGGACCGGAGTGAGCCTCGGGGGTGTCAGAGGGATCAAGCAAGGGTTCCCTCGCTCGCCACTTTAGGTTAGGCTCACGAAGGACACGAAATAAAATCGAAGCACGAGGGACAACGGTAAAAGGGCCGAGCACGACCAAGGAGAAGAAACCAAACTGCTTGCTTCTTCCGGCGTACATTCCTGTTCAGAAGTATCGAGACACCCATGTCCTTTCGCACTGTTGGTCACAAACTGGAAATTAATTCGATGACATTGCGCGATAAATATCTTTCGAGAATTAATTCGGGAGGGAATTCGCTTGTGACGTGCAAACTTCCGGAAGTAATTTCGGATTCGTTAATTGAACAAGTTGAAGGTTAATTCTCTCTGTGCGTGACATTTGAAATTGAAGAATCGACGAAGGAATTTGCGAGACTGAAATCGGTAAGATTCAGTTTCTACCAGTGTCAAACTACCATCACGTTTCAAACACGAGACTCGATAATTTCCCAATGATTTATCAGGTCGGTCCGGGCACTTCTGAACGGAGGTGTACCACCGGAGTTTCTTTTTAACGAGCCGGCCGAGCGGCAAAGTTCTTTTTACGGCTATTAACTTGGCCCGCTCTTATGGGCTCGCAGAGATTCATGTAAAATTCATTCGAAGTTACCGACCGTAGTTCTTCGATCATGGCCGGGGTTACAGGGGAAATGAACTTTTATGAAATTTACCCTTTCGCGGACGTATGTACGTCGCTTTCATTCGAGCACTGAATCCCCCCCTTTCGCTTTCATTCCGAGCGATTTCTCGCTTAATTCCTCAAACAATTTTTTTTTCCTTTCTTTCTTTTTTGGTCTGCGCGTCGATCGTAAATTTTTTCTTTCCTTTTCTTTTTCACGAAGCGACGGCTCGATCGAATCGACTCACCGATCATTCTTCAGACGCCGTCTGTTCTCTGTTGCAGATTGCATGGCCTGAGGACTTCACGGAGGAAGCCGAGAACCGAGAGCGTCGCGATGGGGTGAAAAGGTTTGTCCGACCACTTGAAACTTCTCTATTCGAGTATTTACCGTGTTACACGCGGTTAAACGTCTCGCGTGCGAACGCGCGTGTTCTTTCACCGTGTTCTCCACGCCGTCGCTGCTTTCTACGCTTTTCCTTTCGGGGATTTCTTCCCGCGTGGATTAAGTGTCTATTTAGAATTACTCGCCGGGAACGTCAGGGTATGTCAGTTCTACGACGAGTGCGAGTTTAAAACGTTTCTTTTAAGATTTTGCGCTGGCAATGCCAGTAAGTAAAAAGTGATATTTTAATTAAAAAAAAAAAAAATTTATCACCGAGTGTAAATTTATAGTCGTCCATCGTGTAGTTTTATGTTGTTCGAACCATTCGCGCTTGTTTTACAAACGTTGATCTCGGTTCTCTCGTTTTAAATCGATAGGAGAATTTGCAGTTGCGGAGATTTCAAAAGAAAAACAGACAGATCAAATTTCTCCGGTATTTTTTTTGTGAGGAAAACTCGATGTTTCAATTTTTTTCGTCACTTAAACGTTCAGAGGAATAAATTTGTAATCCATTCGTCGAATTTTTTTCACTGTCCATCGTTTCGGATATATAAGTCAGTGTGTGATCTAGAAAAGCGCTGTTTAAACGTGTTGGGGACGGGGCTGGAAACAAAGAAACGCCAATGTCGTCGTCTTAAACACACTTCTCCCCTCTCTCGTGTTCCTTCTTTGATCCCTTCGCTCCGTGGGGCTTTGTTAATTTACTCCCTCGTGTTATCCTTTCCGTCCTGTCCGCCGCGATAACTCCTTGATCCTCTTGCCGGCCCCTCGGCGCCGGACAGTTTCGTTTTCCATCGACGCTGCACGCCGCCCGCTGTTTACAGAACCCTCGAGCAAACCCCGGCCAGATACTCGGCGCCCCGGTCTTCGAAACTGGTCGTATGAATGTCTGAAGTGTGGCGAAAAGGGTGAGGATCGTGCTTTCTCCCTGAAAAAGAGAGACAGTTATTGCTGTTAGCTGGATGTTAGTTTCGAGTACGGGCGTTGAAGAGAATCGGCGAAAATCGGTAATAGTGGCACTAAAGCTTCGGCTCGAATGGCCAAAACTTTCGCCCCAAGATCGAGCCGCAACGTGCCCAGGAATTTTCATTTTTCCCTCTTCGCGGGAGTTTCGTGTGAGGTGTAGCGAAGTTGCTCGCAAGAATGTCCATGTTTCAGCTTGCGGAAGAAAGTAACCCTCTTCTCTACTTTTGGAAAGATCGATGGACTGTTAAATGACGCGTTTACCGCTTCGCGGATTTTACAGTTTATCCTTGTCCTTTTGGTCGCGAATTTTATTTCGAGGAAATACGAGAAACCGGCGTCGATGTTTCATAAATTTCTGCCTCGTCGAGAAGATTAATTTCACCGATTAATCGCTGGATTTCTTTTTGTCGCGGATCGATACCCGGTGAATTCGTTTCGCCGATTAACCGTTGAATTAATCAAGGGAAGTTGGTTAAAAGCGTGGAACTTTTCGGCCGGTAACATTTGCACGCGTACTCTCGAAACGAGGCCGATATTAAACGGCGTTTATTATTCATAACTCGACAGCTTACGGTGTCAGAGTTTCTGACGGAACAGTCGGTTCATCGGTGGAAGGGATGAGCTTTCGCCCGGGTTTCCTAAGTATCACTTAGCTAAGAAAAATTTCACTGGCAACAAGTGCCTTGTAGTCTCCTTTAAACGGCGGTTCTTGCTTGCCACATCTGCATAATAGAATATCTCACTGTGGAAACAGAGAGTGTCTAGGTCCGAACAAAGGGTGCCGGTAATTGCATGATTCATCTTACTTGCATATCAGACCTCCTGGAACGCGTAATAATTTCATACCGGACCCGAGGGGAGCAGAAGAGAAAGAAAAAGAATGAAAAGAGAATGAATTACACCGTGTCTACGAACAGGAAGGGGCCTATGACACGTTTCTTGCGATAAACGTTTTAATCCGTATCATTATGCGCGTGTGCTTGAAATACTTTGACAGAATCTCTACCCGCGCGAAAAAGAAAAAAAAAANCTACAGCGCAGATAAGTTAAGTTATAGTGTAGTGACCATCAGTGCGCAAAAATATTCCGTGAAAAATCAAAAAAAAAAAAAAAAAAAAAAAGAAATTGATATGCGCTAGAGACACGAAATGAAAACATTACATTTTTATGATTAATCGTTTCGTTTAAAGCGTGACACGAATGATTAAGTACGTGCTCTCGCACTGTTTGAGGCTTGTCGTCTGCTGCTGCGAGTAATTTTTTATTGAGATCGTTGCACGTGCGATAATGTCTACGTATCATGAGGTACTACGAACGTAAAATGAACGTTGCAATTGCAGAACGCGAGTCGATACTTTTTAATTGTCAAACCTGCGTGTTTTATTGCGACGAGAAGTGAACCGTGTACGTTATCCGAGAATTTTATTACGGACCTATTGTATAGAAGTCTACCTTTTGTAAACGTAAAATGTAACATTTCAAATAAAAAATTCTCTTCTTGATAAAAATACAATGACCGTATGAAATATGAATATATGAAAATTAATACACTGAATGTATGAAAGAATCATCTCGTTCGTAATTGCTTCATATCAATCGTACAAAAGTAGATACTGGCTAATAATCAGTCCAATAAATCTGACTGCGCTCTTTTTAAATCTGATTTATTAATTAAAAAAAGTTCTGGGTATTTTCACGACGAAATTGCAAAAAATAAGCTTAAATGAGGGAAAAATGGGAGTTGAGAAAGATCGACCCTTCGAGACATAATATCTTTATTCTTTCTCCCCCCCCCCCTCCCCCGAGCGTGTTGCATTTATAATTGCCCTGTGTCACGGATAACGGGTGTTGGAATTCATCCGGCACAAGGCGGTGAGAATCTAGGATTTCTCGTGGGTGATAGCTGACGGAAACTCGGATCCGCTCTCATCCTCCGTAGCCACGCGAGAATATTTACCCGAGCACAGTGTTCGTCGCTTTCCGCGCTAATAAACCATCCCCTCCCCCCCCTTCTGCCTGTGTCGCTAATTACTCGACGAACGAACCCTTCGAGCCACCCCCTCCCTTGTTTCCACGCTCACCCTCTTCTCGCAACGCGCCAGCCTCCTTACTTCCGCTTCCTTCTGCGAGAGGAACTGCAACGCAGTCCCGAGCTGAACCGCTCAACTTATAATGACCTTTTTCGCTGCTCAATCAGATGAAGGTAAACTCAGCGATGCACAACAGGTGGTAGTCTTTGTCAATACTTCCAAAAACACTATTTCTGTTACAGTAATCAATAGTTTTACAGCTTTTATGTTTTATTTAGTTAAAATTTTTCAGTTTTACAGTTTTATTGTTTTACAGCCCCCATTAATCTTAGGCAACAATAAATACTGTAATTTTAAGGGTGTGCGAGAACCCGGAAATATCGGGAATTCGATGGTCGGGACGAGTCGGGTCGGGTCGGATTTCCCAAAAAGTCGAGATTCTCGAAGGAATCGGGTTTCCCGAAAAAGTCGAGATTCCCGAAAAAAAATTTCGAGAACTCTACAATGCTGTATAGCAGCCTACAAAATATCTAAATACACAGTTCAATTTCTTCTGCCAGTGAAGTTATTGGAAACACGGATTCTAAGAATCGCGTGACCTGATGTAAACGAATGTGTGACTGTGTGCTTAGCATTTGGACATTATGTACGCTGTTGAGCAGTATCGCTGAGAAATTCGGCAAGTTCAGATATTTCAAAATCTGTGTGAATTTGATAAAGTGAATTTAAAAAAAAATGTCGAGTGATAGTGAGAGTAAAGTTGTGGTAGCGGTTTAATTACGATCACTCTGGAATCTTTTCGAGGTTTTGATTGTTCAAAGGAGATGTAGATCTCGGGGGAAGTAGAGTCGAGGTAATAATTCAAATGGATTGTTTTGAAGCACGCTTCAATAGAGACTCATTCATGAATCTGAAATTCAAATAAAACAAGTCTTGAAACGCTACTTCATCGTCGGCGATATTAATCGCCAAAAAAATAAAATAAAATAAAATAAAATAAAACTCGACTTTTTCGCCGACAGTGGTGTTCCATGTAAAATATTAAGGTGCTATCTCGTCGATCGCGATCGAGCGATGAATTACGGCCAGCCAAATCCACGGTCCATCGTTTATCCGATAATCAAACGTCCACGGGATCCGCAATCTCTTTCGGAAATTATCGCGGTCGTGCGGAAGGTACTGGACCGGAAGTTCCGCAGGGAGGACGTACGACGGAAGAGAGAACGGAATAAGGAGCTGGGAGAAATAGAAATTAGAGAGGAGGACCGAAGACGTTGAACTCGTATAATTAAGGGTAGCGGAAGGTGGGCGGGCACCTTTAATTCGGTACGATGCACTCGTTAATATTAAATTCAGCCGGTGAAAGAGAAGTCGTGCTCCTCCTTCTCTCTCTCTCTCTCTCTCTCTCTCTCTCTCCCGTTGCTAATTTTCTCTCGCCTTGAACTTATGTATTATGAAGAAGAAAGTCGGGAGTTCCGAGATACCTGACGCGCTCTTCAACAACCTGAAACTATAAACTATCCGGACTATCCGGCGAAACTGCCCCGGGGATTTATTAAAAAAATTTCATTGCGTTTTCTTTTAAGGGAAGAAACTTGGCGAGAGCTGGCTACCGTTCGCTGTGGGTGGGAAGCAGCCGGATGCGAGGAGAATATTACTCGTAAACGGGGGAATATTATTCGCCCCGATGAATATCTGACGTACGATGGCGGACAAAGGGAATTTTTAATCGGCACTCGCGTTCGGTGATATTAAAAATTGTTCAACTACGTTCTCGCCGATGCTTCAGTTATATGTCGTTGAATATGTATCACTCGGATGCACCGGATGTTAGAGGTTTTAGGTTAATTACTTAAGCTTCAAACGAAACGTGGGATTTCTCGAAATTTCTCGGACATCGTCGCTGATAATTGAAAATTTTTTTTGACTCTTGACAATTGTAGTTCCTTCCAACGTTACGTCATCCGGGATGCTTCTCGTCTTGAAACGAAAATTTGACGAAATTCATCGCACGTATCAAGCCGACCCTCGAAAGTTTCATCCAGATATCTCTCCAGTCGTGTGAAACTGATACCGAGAAGCGAAAGATCGTTGACACAAGGATATCTGTCACGTCTGGAATGTTTCCGCAAGATGATTTCCCGCGACTTCATCGAAGGGGGTATTCATCGCGGCCGAGGGGTGGAATCGTCGAAAGTTGAAGCGCGGCGGCTTCTTCCCCGTCTTGTTTCACAGGATATTCGCGAGCGTCCTTCCACTTACAGGAGGCGGAGAGAGGAAGAGGGGGGGAGGGGGGGGGACGTTAGTCTCGGATTCCCAGAGGGTTTAATTAAGAGGGCGTGTTGTCGGTAGCCTGGTCGTTGATCAATAGCTCAAGGGGTCCCCGGCTCTCCTATCTCTTCGGCTCTCTTTGTCCTTCTCTGTATCCGTCGTTCTCTTTTCCCGTTCCTGCTCACACATCCGCGCGCTTCGTCCTTGCCTTTCGTCTTTCCACCCTTTGGCCTTCGATTTCTCTGAAGCTTGGACACTAATTCTCTGGAGCAAAGCTCTTTGATGTCGTCACCGTCGTCGTCGTCGTCGTCGATTGCAAGACTGCTGTCATCGCTGCTGTCGTCGTCATGGATACAGCCGGCCGATCGCAGGATCGCTCACGTTCCCCCGATCTTCCCGGTTTCGTGGGAAATTAAACGACGCTCCGTCTTCCTTCTTCGTGAGTTCTTCACGCGCCTCGACGTCTCGATGTCTCGTTAACGGGGGGAGAGATTACAAAGTGCGTCGTGATTGATCGTGCCGTGAATTCTCGTCCTCAAGGCGTTGCATCCGGTCTGATTTCATTTTTCCATCTATCCGTTCTTTCTCCTATTCGTCAATCAGTAGCCGTGGCTAGGATTTTGAAATTTTGGATATTTAAAAGCGATCGCGAATCAATTAAGTCACAGTTTCGGTTTCGTCTTGCGGACTCTGAAGGTTTTACTCAGATAAATTCACCAATAATGTATATTTAGTGGATACAGATCGCACAAGCTAATAAATAATAAATTAAAGTTTGACTTATGGTACATCTCCATCTCGAGAGTATTCTCCACTTCTCTCCATTTGTTTCTCTCAAACAGTTGAACGATATTCTCGGACAGTAACTCTCAGAAGCGGTGTCCATTTGCGAGAAACACTCTCGAGAGCAGCTCGCTCTCTCAGTTTCACTCTCAAATGGAGAAGTATCTTTAGAATAATTTGTCGTCGAAATACCTTTTGGTCGGTTACCGGGGAACGATCGCGAACGCTTGCTCATCCTATAAAAACGTCGCCATCGCGTTCACTCGACGCTGCCTGCTTCAACGCGAACGTTTACGACACAATATGATTGGGAATATCGCAGCGGGGAAATGGGGAAGGGGGGGGGGGGGGAGGCAAGCCTTCTAGGCAGTCGTTAAGAATAATAAAGCCAGGCCGTTCGAAGTACCAGCTCTCTTTCTATCAGCTTTAATGGCAGCTTCTGTTGGAGCTGACAGCCTCTGGTCCCGACGTCCTTCACTACCATCGACCACTCGAGAGCCCGAGTTTTAATGGACGCGTTGGCAAACGAATATCCCCTTACGTTCGCTTTGTGGAAGCGCGCCGAGGGTGACTGCTTATTACCTCCCCCCTCCCCCTCCCCCTCTCCCTGCCCGCTGTATTGTAACCGCGAATTTTCCTCTCCTCCCTTGCAGTTTTCCCTTCGACGCCCCTTGCAATCGTTCCGATTGCGATACACAGAGAAACACAAACTGCGGCTTTCGACTCTTCGAGGAGTCGCTCCCGTCGATTATGTTGACCATTAGTGTTATTGTTTTAACCCATTCGCCATGGTAAACTGTGATACGTGTGCATGGCATAGGAGATCAATCGTGAATTTTTTCGTCAACGTGCGTTTTTCAGAGAAACACCGAATTTACGTTGCATTAAACCAATATTGTTTATTTATTTGTATTCTGTGTCGTACTGTGAATCGTTGGCGCACGTATTGAATGGTATTATTTAACAGTAACTTCAAGCTTTATTTCATGCGATATAATCTAGCAACAAGTTCAACAATTCGAAACATAATCTTGCGTCGCATTTCTTGAATTAGAATTCATTCGCGTCTGATCCGAGCGAAGAAGAAACGCCTGTAGACGTCTTTAGTTTGTATAGATTTATATTTACAGTTGCATCTCGTTTCAGGAGACCGGAGCAAGTTAAGCGCCTTATATATAGACGATAATATCTCGAAAGCAAATTTCGAGAGCGCCTCTAGGCGCCAACAGTAGCCAATCTAAAGGTTTAAATGTTTCGACATTGGAGCGTCGTCGATTTTCAAAGCTTTCCAACTTTGAAATTTCGGCCAACGATTATTTCCCAGTTTCCTCTCGCTGTACATTACACGTCAGGAAATCCACCGTTTATCCGTGGATTTCGTCAAACGACAGGACGCGTTGGAGCTGATCGGGTATTTGTGTACGTCCGCAGAACGAACCGGGCTTGTTTTTAGTTGAATCTACCGTGGTGAGGCAGAGAAATAGAGAGAGAGAATGTGTGTGTGTGTGTGTGTGTGTGTGAGAGAGAGAGAGAGAGTGAGTGGGAGGGACAGGAAGAGATCGATAAACCGTACAGGCATGTAAATCACGGTACGAGCCATTTGCAAAGTTCCGCAGTCGGCGTGTGCTTGTTGTCAAATTAATCGGCAAACTCATACGGTGGCTCAGCAAACCGTGCGTCTCCTCGTGGAAACGTTTCCAGATTGTCCGCCACGAGCTGCCGATCGCAATGTTCTAAACCACTTAACCGCGGCGCGCGGTTAGACGAGCATCGAAAACGCGGGCCGTGCGCCATCCGACGAAACTCACCGTAGCGCTGCTAAATCCGGCCCGACTTCCGGAATTCGCCGGTATCAACGTTCATCCCTGAATTCGGGATTAGCACGGAGACTACGCTTCTCTCTCTCTCTCTCTCTCTCTCTCTCTGTGTCTCTCTTCGCTCTTCCTGTTTATTCGCCAGCGAGACGCCAGCGAGCAAACGCCAACCCCCGGGCGAGAAGAAGTGACGTGAGTTTAGTTTCGTTTAGTTTGGCTCAGCGAACGTTAAGCCACGTGAAAAGCAAATGCCGTATAATTTCTGAGTTATTAGTCAACCGCGTCGCGCGATAGGACACTGGAATTATTCGGATATACACTTCTGCCTAGCCTCTGGTTTCCGAGACACACGGGGGCTTTGGCTTTTTGGCGAGCCGGCGCTTTTCACGTTGGACAACGCGGAGAGACGGATGTAAACGCGCGCGGAGTGTTTGAAATATGTAGCAGGTTCGCCGTTGAATCGGCGTGTTTTGTTCGCTGTGGTCGCAAATTATGCTGGTTTATCGGTGCATGTGAATTAGACGTATTTAGCAACTGAGCCGGTTCAGGTGTCTTCTTGAATAGGGGGAGAGGGACGAAATTGCTCCCGATAGAAACTTCGATATTGGCCGAAGCGAACGGATTAATAATACGTACATTCGACTGTGTACTGAGCTTCGCGGAATTGGTCTTTCGCAACGGAGGAAAATTTCGCGTCGGCGCCTGAGATCTCAAATATTTATTAACAAGTTCCGAACGATCGTACAAGTGGAATTCATCGACCAAACTAGGATGGAAACGATCGAAAAGACAGATAGAGAGAGATATGGGAAATTGTTCATTCCGAACCGAGATCGTAATTTCATTTTGTAAATAATTTTTATAAAGAACAGTCGATATATTTACGTCGTTCGCACGCAAATACTGACAGTATAAATGGAGATAGTAGATGACGATGCATTTACCGGACGAAATATACGTTCGAGAATGTATTGCTTGTGTAACTTGCTTGCAAAAACAAATGTAATGCGTTTAATTCGAAGAATAATTGTTACGTGTCGGTGTTCCCTCTTTTTTTTTTTCAAATTATAATTTCTCGGTTAAATAGTCGTATGGGAGGTGTCGTGGATAAATGGACGTTTCAAACGTTGTAAATTGATGTTGCAAGATTGATTTATTTACTCTAATGCGTTCTTCGTGCAGTATAAAATTCTTTGACGAAAGAATTGTAAGTATTTTGAAATTTCATTAGTAACGAGACACGATTGCTGCGATTGTGTGAAATTTGAAATCAGTTTGAAAATTTTGAAATCAATCATTGCGAGACATGTGTTTGATAAAAAAGAGTTAATATATAGCACGAATCTTGAACTAGCTTACACATTTATACATTTTCAAATTTGACCAAAACACGACACAATATATTTAGATACTTTTAGAATCTAAGCTACTCCGTCTCAGAATTCAGCTTCACATTCTCCAGAAATGTCCAATCACCAACGAACTGGCTTTCGTAACGGACAGAGATATTCGAATTATCGCACAAAGCTAGAAGAAAAATTGACCTTACGAAGGCAGATCGATATTAGTCGAAGCAACTTGCACAGAATCGTAAATCGAACTTCTCTCGCGCTGTAGTAACAGGAACGCGGGGTGTAGCACAACAGAGAAGAGAGAAAGAGAGAGAGAGAGAGAGAGAGAGAGAGAGAGAGAGAGAGTTGACTGTTGGTTTCGTGCACGCAAAATAATAGTGCACGCTCGTGTCTCTCTGAAAGGGGTCGCGCAGAGACGAACACGGAAGATAGGGATATTAATCCGCGAGCAAGCCGCTGCACGACCAACCCTTTAGACTCTGTTTGTACCGGGTGTCCCGCTGAAACTGAGCTCCACTCGCCGCTTGATTTACGTTCCAAGTCGCCGGCAAGTTGCACCGAAGGCAGGCACACGAGTTTACTAGGCTTTTTGGCACGTCCCTGGCCCCCTGACTAATTGCTTCGCGCCGCTTACTAATTTCCGCGCTTATCAAGGCACGGTTTCATCGTGTCTCTCATCCTTGTTTTGTTAATAAGTAGCATCTGAAAAAATTCATTTGCACCATCTTGAAATTTTTTACGCGTCTTTCTAAACGAATGCGTTTTGTTGAAGCGCGAGAAATTTGTCAACGACAGGAAAAGTAGGATTGGATCTCGGAGGGACTCGGAAATGTTGAAAAGAACCTCTCTCAATTTTACTTTATTTCTGTCTCTTTAAATCTCCTGTACCTTCGTTCTTCACCCTCCATTGGCGAAACGGGTTGAAGAAAATAGAGAAGGTCAAACGGATCGTGAAAAAACGGAATACACGGTGGGACGTATCCCAAAAAGAATTAACCGAGGAATTAATATCTTAGCGAGCGTACGGTGGATTCGGCTGCGCGCGAGTGGTCGTTGCAAGGGTCGCCAGGTCTCCATCCATTGTTTTCTTTTTCTTTCTCTTTTTCCCTCCATCTCTGGAGCTCTCCCCTCGGGTAGTCGCGAGCGAGCACGTGATAAATGAATTGGATGTAATCCGAATGCCCATTGTCTCGCTTTAACGAGGAGCCCGAACGAACACGCGGAAACGTCGGGATGAGACGTCTTTAAACGAGATATTACCGGCCGTTACAGACGTTTCTCGTGACGGAGGTTAGCCAGCGGATCTAACGAAATTCCTGACAGAGCAACGAAACATCGCGAAATTTACTCGATTCTCTCGCGATATCAACGCAGATGTCGAATCGAACACGAGTCACTCTTTACCCATCGTTCTCTCCACTCTCTCGATAGTTTCCAACGCGTAACGTTCTTTTCCTTTTCCTCGAGGAATGTTATTCGTCGAGCTGCTAAAGCTAATATTTTAGCTGCTCGTCGAACGTTGAAAACGCGACTCGCTGATCGACCATCCACCTGCAAATGAAATTTCGCTCGCTCGCGCAAAGAAAAATGAAAAAGAAAGTTACGATTAGTTACAGTCGATTCGTTAAGTAGGAAGTTAGAATTGCTGCGACTAAAGAGTTTTGGTTCAACGATGAAACGCAGCGACGCGATAACGAGGCTGCAAATATTATAACGCAAACGCAAAAATTGAACCTTTTTCTTTCTTTTTTTTTTTTAAAGAAAAAGTATATAAAATATCCAGCGTTGAGCGTTCATTGCAACGCTTGTATTTATGGTATTATATACTACAGCAATGATGGCGAACCTATGATCAGACACTGACCCACGCAGGCTTTTTAAATGACACACGTGTCGATTTTTATAAACTTATCATCATATATATAAAAGAATTCTAATTATTTTTCGAATCCCTCTTTTCAAAAAATTTTAAGAAAATTACAAGTGTTCGGTTAGAGCTTAAAAGTGAGAAATAAATGCATGTGTTTTACGGAGGATTTACGACTTGGTTATGTGTACATATAGGTATTTTAAGTTTTAAATGTTATAAGAGTTAGTTGTGTCCAAAAAATTTTATATAGCGCTTGAACAGATGTAATAAACACTAAAAACCACACTAAATCCCATTCTCAGAATGGGTAGCCTTGCTAGTTTTTTATATAATAAAAGAGAGAACAGACAATAAAAAATATTAAGAAATAAAGTATATATAAATCTAATGTATAGTGCAGGGTTGACTGGGCATGTTGTCACCCCTTTTATATCAATTTTTTGACGTCGACATTTATTTTTAGCTCTTCACTTGCAAAAGTAAAAATTGTAAAATAGAAACGTAAACTTTTTAGAGGATTATAAAAGTGAGAACCAAAAAACGTAGTTTCTAGTCTCACGACCTAGTACCAAAAAAAAAAATAATGAACAAAATTTGACCAAAATTTCTCAAAAAGGTTCGCCGTCACTGTACTATATAAGTATTATATGTATTTACAGTATTATATATATAGTAGACGAGATAAATTTCTATTTAGATTTTTCCTCTCCCCCTTTCTCTTTAATCAGTAGACTGATGAATTTTTATGCAGATTTGTATGTTTTTTCTTTTTCTTCGAAAATAATCAAATATTCTAGGATCTAGGAAAAAATTTATTTTGCTAAACGCGTGCTGTATTTTACACGTATCTTTATACGTATTTGCGTGTCGTTCGCGTCTTCGAATCGTCCTTAAAAAAAACAAAAAAAAAAAAAAAAAGAGAGATCAACGAAACGAGGAACGACACGAACCACCAGGTGAACGACGTCCGCTAATAAATGAACATTCGTTCCTCGTTGACGGGCATCTCCCGTCAACGGCACGCAATTTCGATGAGCACGCCAATTCGTATCGCGAAAGTTGTGTACGAGCCCGGGGGGAAAAATACCGCGACGCGGTTCGTTCGGGGCTATCGTGCGGAAATAAAATATTTTCTCGGAGGGCGAGAGCGTGTACGGGAGCGCGCGAGTGCCAAATTTATTGGCTTTCCGTGGCCGGCCTTCGCGAATTTCGCGGCTGTCGCGCTATTTTCCGGCCGTTCCGCTTTATTGAAATTATTCGCGAGGAAGTTGCCGGCGATATCGTTGTGGACAGTGGGGGGGGGGGGGGAGGTGGCGAAAGCCACGCCGAGGGGCGAAAGGGAGAAGAATCAAGTGGACCGGTGGAAATAGCCCCGAATCGCTCGACGATAGAGCGGTCTCGTGACTTAATTGCTTAAACGCGCCCTTTTACCGTTTGTCCTGTTTTTTCCTCCCCTTTATTTTCTTCTTTTCTCCTTTTCCTTTCGTTCCATTTTACAATTGATCGCAATTTTGAAAAGACTGCCGAATGATTTTATTATTTTAGATTGCGCAGTATTTTAAAATAGAACGCACACTTTTGCTGTTCAAATGCCTTGAAGTTTCGAATACATTTGCTTCGAAACGACGTCAGCAGATGTACGTGCAATTTTAAAAAATTTTATTGTTCAAAATGAAATTCACTCGAGACTTTTGAGCGGAAGTGTGCTTGCCATTTCTCGATGACTTCATTTAAGGTCCCTTTACATCTCGGCTCAGTCTTTACCAGCTTCTTTCTGATACGCGAAGACGCTGCAGTAATCCGTTAAATCGCATCGCCGATAACAAAGACGTTGTTCTATAAACGGCCAAGGCAGAAAATAGAATTAAGGAGCAATCTTTATAATCGCCGCTACTCGACGGGGCCCCCAATCGAATTTCAGGGTCCCCCTGCTCGTAACGATGTTACCCGATCGTAGAATTGGCAGCAATCAGAGAACTTTAATGACGTTAACGAGGCTATTAGATAAGGTTCAGGGTTCCTCTGAAAAATTCTCTTTGTGCCCCGAGCCGATCGACAGACAGATGTGCCGTTCCGTGCGACCGATGGCTAAATACGAACGTACGAACGAGCGAAAACTACGTTGGAGAAAAGGCACGCTCGCTTCCCCGGGAAAATGGGGATAGAATTTGCTCTGGTCTGCTCTCTTCGTCAAAGAGATGCAAATGAACAGCGTTAAAATACGCTTTGAAACTGTGCGCGTGTCGTGCGCGAAATTTGCTCGGTACAAATCGTAGCCGGGGCTAATTAATTCGTTTTCTCGATTGTCTGTTCGTACGATTAAGAGAAAGGGAGGGAATGCCAGTGCCAAAAACGGTCATCGATCAAACAAAACACGCCGCCAGTGGCCGCCTGGCACCGGGGCTCGCCAGTTTAATACGCAATCATTCGTGCAGCGTCGTTCGTAGGTTCGACGATGACAGTGTTCGTTCGGTAATAAAGGGGTGGCCTTTCCTCGCTGCACGAATTTCGAAGGAAATCGTCGATCACCATAAAATCATCCCTAACAGTCGCTCGGCGACCAGCGATTGCTCCCAAGAATTAGAATCGTGCCCTTAGCTATTACTCTTGCTGAATCGATGAAACACTGATTTCCCTGACTGAGACTTTTACGTGTGCAATTACAATAGCATTCTATAATTTGCGGTAGAGTTCGTATAATGGCAATCCAGTTATCCTGGCTATCATTTTATACCTAACCCACGATCATCCTTTCGTTGAGGATTCATAGATTCGATTAATAAAAGTTTAGTCAATCGGGCAACTGTGTTGCACCTGTATTTGTCAGATTTGAAAGGAATCCTGGAAGTTACAAAGATTCTCCGAAACAAACGCTGATGAACAATCCTGATAGGACCTGATGGTCAAATACCCTGAATCTTCCCTACGAAAGAATGCTCTCTCCCATTCCCCAATTAAAAAATACCCTCTGCTTCAGACGCCGGTCTCAATTAATCGAAAGCTGGCTCGTCGAACGATCACGACAGATGACGTCATTGAGATGGGTGCGACATTGTACGCTTACCCCTTCGTTCTTGCCTCAGCCTCTCTGAAACAGCCTCCGTTGCTATTCATCGGAGCCAGTTCTTTCATCGGCGTAGCTAGGCATAGGCCCGACGTAGGCACGAGGGTGCTAGACCTTGATAGCGTGCTGTCTCACGCACAAAGCTCGTGAAAGACCCGTGAATGCATCGTCGGCGACGGCGATATACG
Source organism: Frieseomelitta varia (assembly GCF_011392965.1). Taxonomy (NCBI): domain Eukaryota; kingdom Metazoa; phylum Arthropoda; class Insecta; order Hymenoptera; family Apidae; genus Frieseomelitta; species Frieseomelitta varia. The sequence goes on from NW_025110669.1 coordinate 384,640, forward strand.
CGCTGGTAGCACGGATGAGAGTAGTTGGGCAAAAGGGTGACACACGGTTAACCCCACGTACGGCCACGATAGGCGTTTCCTCGACGCCACGAGGCCGTTGGATTTAATTTACGATCGACCGATCGATAATTTGCGGATTTATCGGGGGAAATAGCCGCGCAGAGCGTAGCCGCACGCGAATAATCGAGCCTTTTTCGCGAGTGTCAATGCGTGGCTTAATCCCGCGTTCGGTCGAACGTCGATCGAACCCTTACTTTTTGTTTCTCTCCTCGTTTTATCCAACCCCTCCTCTCCTCAAGTCTCCCGGTGCACCTGTAATACGAGTGTACCGACTCGTACCGCGCTCGACACTTTTATCCCTCGTCGCCTCGTGAAAACGGCCCCGTATTTCTTTCGTTGCAATAAAACTTAATCCTCTTTGCGAAATTTTTCCAAGCCGATTAACCAAACTTCCGCGCACCGCCGTTATCCGCCTCGTGTCCCGCGTTTCCCAGGGAAGTCACGTCCCTCTTTGATCGACGCGCGCGCGAATATTATTAGCGGAAACACGGGATCGCGGATTCGAAACGCGCCATCGACCTCCCGACGCGAGCCTGCCGCGAACGTTTCGCGAACGAAACACTCTGTTCACCGGCGTGCAATTTGACTTGTTGATTTAATCTTGCGACCGTGGAAATTTCGCGATTCGCCGTCGTGCGACGGGCGCGTAGTTAGCGACGATACGCGTCGATACGCGACCTCGCACAACGGGCTCCGCTCGTCTCCCTCCCCCCGAAAGTTCATACGCTCGCGGCCGTATATATTGCGGGCTTTTCACGAGACGCGGTTTAATGAAACGCGTATTTGCGCTGACTCACAGCTCCGCTTGCCCTCCTCCCCCGACTCGCTCCCCGCCGTTTCGCGTCGTCGACACCTCGCGAAAATTCGAAAAAAAAATAACTTTATCACGCTGTATAATGAAGCATCCGCCGTTCGTCGAACGCGCGCGGTTCTACCACAGCGTGTCGCGTAACAAAACCACTGAACATTTATCGTTGTTACGGTAATTGCACTTGACGTTTCGCGTTTCGAAGTTTTTTAAGAGTTGTCGTTCGATTTAGACAACATTTTCCTTCCAGACGTGACGCGATTGTTTGTGTTCGAACGTAGATTCTGTGCTTTCGCTCTTATTTCATTGACAGTGTATGCTCAATGCAATTTTCGTGGAATAATTATTCAAAATATTGCGATGTTGTGTAATAGTTCTGTGGAATCTATTTTATTTCAATATTTCTCTCCGGATGGAAAAACCTCTAATAGAGAAACTCGACAATTTCCAATTATTTATGCACGTGGATTTCGTCAAAGGCAGATGCCCGGGTATCGCTTAAATCACGTGCACTCGACACTATTTCTGCCGGCAGCGATGAAACGCCGGTCGAAAGCCGAATTTCCACGAAATTCGTCGTCAGAGGGTATTTATTTCCCTCTCTGTGTGCCTCGAACGACTCGGCCACGTTCCACCGGATAAATTGACCTATTTATCCGCTTCTCGGTGCATCGAATTAATTCGACAATTGAACACGTCCCGTTCCGAAACTTTCCAAGTTTGTTTCAGTGACCTGTTCGCGCGATATCGGTTTACCGTTCTCGCGGATAAGGTCGCGTTCGATAAATCGTACGAGCCAATTCGAGCGATCACGCGCAGTTGAAACGCTAATTAGGACTCGTAGAAATTGCGGATTTCTTTTCTCTGCAACTCGATTCGATCTTCTTTGGCACGAGCTTATTATCGAAACGCGTTAAATTATTCACGCGGTGCAAGTCAAATATTCTGCTCGCTGAATCTTCGATTTCCACCTACACATTTTTTTTTATTTTTTGAGAATATGGAGATTATTATATAATACTTTGATTAATAAGGGAAAATTTGTGAAAATACGAATGCTTTGCTAACCATAAGAGAAACGAGGGATCGATTACTAGGTAAACGTCGACAACCAAAAAGTTATTAATAAGCTATCGATAACCGCCGATAAAGCCGATTAATTGGACAATCGTTAACTTAAAAAGAAGCCGATTAAGTTAAAACGAAGAAGATTTCAGATTTTGAATATTTATAGAGGTGATCTTTCGAAAAGAAACTGAAAAGAAACAAAAAAAAAAAAAAAGTATTTTAATAGCAAATTCCTTTCGAGACGAGACAACGGTGTAGAGTCACGATCGACGCACAGAACTCGACGCGATCTGGACATAATCCGGACAGAATGCGGAGTGAGCCATGAATTCCGGAAAGAAGTTACCGACGAACGGAAAGTTCCACGGCCCCGTGGAATGCCGTTTAATCGCTTCACCAGTCCAACTTCCTTAGCCCCTCCTTGCGATCTGGAATTCGCGTTGGCTGAAACTTGCCGCGGATCCTCGAAAATGCCCGTTCTACGCCGGATGAGGCGTCTTCGGGAACTTTGGCGCGGAAATCACACCGTCGCGTCGAGAGCCGTGTCCCAAACGATGATTCGAACGACTTACGAAGTAATTCACGGAGAAATTGCATTTGGCCGTGGGAAGTCAACTTGAGAGTAGAAGACCTGGTTTCTGTTATTGCAACTTGGACTGATTAGGATTAATTAACAGATTAGGATTTCTCGTTGTGAATTTTCTTGCTCGGGATTGCAATTGCACGTAGCTGGATCCGCGTGCAACTCACATTTGCATATGTCTGTTGCGAAGTGAGGGAGTCTTATTTTTCGGGATTTCTTTCTCTGCGGTTTAAGAGCGAAACAACTATCTAATGTTTCAGCTGGAAACGCTAGCCTTGAGACTGTTTGTCGTTCTAATCTGAAGTATACAAGATTGTACGAAGTGAGTACTTGCATTGAGTGAGTACTTTTGGGTTTTGTGAAATCTGCATTGAAGTCGGTTTACTCGTCGATTCACCGATGCATCGTGAAATCTAAAAATCGATCTGTGCATCGCCTGTTTCATCGTTTTGTGTGTGAAGGCCTTGAGATTTTCTTTCGAGAGTATCGAGTCGTGACAGCACTCGGACTTATCCAGTCTTCATGAATTTCTAAATTAATCCAACTATTTATCATAAACCACACGCGTGGGTTTAAAATTTTGTTATTTCTTCCTTCACAGAATTTTCCAATGTTTTCTGCAGACTATTCTACCTCTCGATTGAATCTATCAATAGCGAATCAGAATCACTCTGTATCGCTCCTTGAATAGAGTAATAGTCGTCGAGCAAGGGAAGAAGAAGCAAATTCCATAATCTGCAGGCGACTTCGAAAGAAGGTCGTAAAAAGTAGCGAAGCTTATCGCACTTTTCCGCTACTTTCGTTCGCAACGCTCGTCAATTCCTCGGCTTTGCACCTTATCGCCGCGAAGATGCATTCCACCGGCGGATGAAACGGTTTAACCGGCCAGTTACTCGCCGATCAATCGCGGCAAACCGGCAACGTCATCGTCGGCTCGCGTTCGGGATATTTAACTACTGGGTGACTTTTCGTTGAAAGGAGCGCGAGAATTAGTATCGAGGACAGTGGACAAAAACCAGTGAGTCGCGCGACCGTCTATATTGATATTGATAGATTTCTGATGCGAGCGCGGGATTCGCGGCGGTTTTTACCTCGGTTTCCACGCCGAAAGTGGGCGAGACCGCCGGCATGGAAGAGATAAGGACAAGGCGACGCGCGACACTCGCGAGAATTATATTTTCCACGGATACATCGATGGCCGAAAGATGCACGCGTAAACGAGATTTTAATACCCTCCCCCGTGACCTCTCTCTCTCTACGTCGCGTTTTTCGTCTTTGTGCTCTCGAGCGGGGAATCGATCTTCTCTCAGCTGACAATGGTTTTGATAGTTGCGAGGTTGGAATTTCCCCTGGCCGTTGAACAATTTGAGGCTGGAAAGATCGCGGTTGCTTGAAAATTTCTACAAATCGACCATGTATTGAACTGAAGTTTGGAAATTTAGTATTCCAGTTACCTATGTTCGAAGATTATTATACATCCTTCGATTGCTGTAAAGAATTAATTTATAAAAAAAGCAATATGTACTAAATGATGAAATTAGCTTTTTACAGAAGTAAAATATATTTGCAACGTTTAACATTTTTACGAACAAAGAACAATTCTAATATACACTCTGCTTTGCACGTCTAGCGAGAAAGATTCGAAAGTAATGAATTTCTTTGTTATACAAAAATCGAAATTCCATTTTATCGGTCTAATTTGTGTTTGAGTATGTAGTTTTCATAAAACAAATGTTCAAGAAAATTTCTGACATTTACATGGAAAAAATTTAATATGAAAAATACGGTTTTTTAAATGTATTGTTTTAACAAAAAGTTTTTTTGCAAAATAGTATACACCACTAAATTTGTCGTTAAAAGACTAATTTCAATATTTTCATCAATTTATGCAAAAACAGTATCTTCAATAACTTTCGAGATATTTGACAAAATATGTTTCGCACTCCCCACAGAGTAATTTTCAAAATTTCACGCCAAATTTCATCAAAATCGGTGATTTACACTTCGGTATGTTCTCTTGTTAATTTTATACGGTTCTTATTGAAAAAAGAAAATATATTATTTATTTCTTACCAAGCAACAAAATACGTTCAATCCTGCAAACGTGCAATTATCGTTTCGCCGTGTAACGCAACCACAAGATATCTCCTCCGAAAAATACGTGTCTCTCCGTTCAATTCAAGACGAGTGATAATTTTAACGTCAACGGGAATATTGACTTTGAGCCCGCTTCATCTCGGTGGAATGACGAAACCTTCCCTGGTTGCGTAGACAGAAGGAGAAGAAGAAGGAGAAGAAGAAGAAGAAGGAGAAGAAGAAGAAGAAGAAGAACAACCACGTTTCACGGCATATCCGCCGTTCGATCAATGATCCTCACGTTGTCGCGATAAACCTTTCTTCTCTTCGTGTCTGATCCTCGTGGATGATCGTCGATTCGTGTTACCCTCGGCGCGCAAGTTGAAGCTTTGTTGCGTCGCTGGGGGTTGAACTACCTACCCCGGGAGGAAGAGCTTTGCCTTCGAACAAGATTCAAAAACTCGTGCGGTGGATCTCGCGTAGGTACGCGTGGAGCACGTGCTTGTCGGAGAGGTATCGTATCGTATCGGTTCGGCAAGACCGCTTACCTGCGAAGGTACCAAGGTAATTGAAGTGGTTTATCGATCGCGATGCAATGAGCGAGCAGCGAGCGTGGAGACGGTGAACGAGGGTGAGACTCGGGTGCGCGAGATAGAAGGGGGCGGAGGAGTGGGAGACGGAGCGGAGCCAGGTTCTGAAACAGCTTAGAGCAAGAAGTACAAGACCATCTTCGAGTGATCGCATAAAAGAGACTTAAGGCTCGAGTGGATCATTTCTGTGCATGAAGCACGTACTTGTTTGGGAGCCAAATTGGCTTAACTCTTCCGCCGCTTCCTTTCCCCCGGCGGCTTTGTACGGGCGAGCCGATAACTCCGGCTTCGTACAGTCCGCTTCAACAAGCGGCGGAGCCTCGGCGGGGCGAGTTTTGCAATAAACAAAGCTTCCGGGGCTGCGCTTTATCGTTCCAGCAGCGAAGCTTTAGCCGTGAATGGGTGCCCGTTATGGAGGGGCTGTTACGACGTCGAAACAAACGTTCTCGTTACTAGCAAACTGGTGAATTATTTTTTTCTCTCTCTTTTTTTTGTCACTTTTCCTTTTCTTTCTGCCGCTCCAGTGCGTCTCTCTGTCTCTCTCTCCTTTCTTCGTTCTTTTCGTTTGGTTTTCGCAGGATGATCGAACGCTTTCGATTAAATTTTTAATGACCCCGCGGAGACGGAGCTTGTTACGCGCACAATCGGTAATTAAATGCAATGTTTTCCTCTCGAAAGCTACGGTGCTCGCACACTTCAAATCCGACAATTGTCCGACCGCGTGAATCTGTCTGATGAAAACGACGCGATGCCGGCAATTACGAGTAATTTGCTCGGTAATAAAGTGCTTGAGAGAAGGAAAGAAGAGTCTCCGATACATTTCGATCGTTCTGAGTTGTCGGACAATTTATTCAATCGAGTTGTTTCTCCATTCGGCATTTTGCCTCGTTGCACTGCCTCTCGAAACATCCGAGTCAATAATTACGAATAATCTCATTGATGTTAAAACGCTGAAAGAGGCAAGTAAATGATAGAAAATTATCCATCATGTGGCGACAAAGAAATTGCGCACGCTCATTCGTCAAGTAATCGAATAATTTAACAATTATTCTCCAAAAGTTACAACCGCTCCTCGTGCTACCTCGTCGCACGTTATCTTCGGGAACCATCGGAAACCATCCTCCAAGAAACCGAGGTACCGACCTCTTAACTGCGAACGCGTTTCACGTTCCGGGCTAACCCCTATTTCCGGGGGCTGGTCTCGCATGGTCGATTCTTAATTCGCGGCAGGATGCCATTGTCGCCATTTTCTCGGCGATTAACCCGCGGACGGTCTTGCCTTCATACAAATTTTCCACGTTCGCCGGCTATTTTTCTCTCCTAATGCACGCTCGCATTAGCGTCACGAGAGTCGCCCCTCTCGCGCTCCTCGGAGAGAAGGGAAAAATTATAATTTCCTCGGGAAAACTCGTCGTTGAATTTACCGCCCCGTAATACGTTCCGCGCGACCTACGGGGAAACTCCTTTCTTCCGCCTTCTCTCTCTTTCCGTTTTCTTTTTTTTTCTCTCTCTCTCCCGTTCACCCTCTCTTCTAGGTCCCTCTAGAAGCGGGTCCTCGTGCGTGCGTCTGCGATAAAACGCGCCGAGAGGGGAAGGCCGCGACGCGAAATTATTTCCGCGTGTACGCGACTGCGTTTCCGCTGCGAGATATCCGCCACCACGGAGACGGGGAAACCTCATTCTACGAGGCTATTGCGATAGCATTGACGTACGCGCGCAAGCATCGCCCCCGTACGAGCGCCGTGATTCTTTTCCACCTTCGCGTTGCTTCGCACACTTTGGCTGAGGCGTGGGGTAAACAGCCTGGCGAACGAAAACTGCGATTACAAATTGATATTGGCTCGTGGGGTATTTCGATATTGCGTGCCTGACAGTAATCTCATATTTTTTGAGGCTCGCGGTACTGTTAAGTAATTTTGCGTTTTTGTTTTTTGTTTTTTTTTTTGTTTTATCGCGTGTGCGAATGAAAGGCGAACTTTTCACGAGATACTTTATTAATCAATATAATTTGTCAATTCACGATTCTGTGTTCGAGAGAGTTCTCATTTTTTCTGTTTTTTTGTTTTGACAAAAAAGAGCGTATTTCATATCCACAAATACGCAGACTTTTCAAATTATACTTTAAACGATCAATTTTTTAATTTCTCAATTATTCAGTTAACATAAAACGTAGTAACCAACGCAACAACCACAGATATTATTCTCAGCTGAGAATGTCAAGAAATTTTTTTTGAATGTTCAAGCGTCTTCTTTCTAACCACGATTATTTCTAAATTAATTATTCCATTTTACCAAAAACTTAACATCCTAGATTCTTCAATTCGAACCTTCTTCACGAGGTTCAAGACAGCGATTAAAGAAAGAACGAACGAGACCCCTCCATTCTAACCGAAAACGACATCGACAATAAATTCAACGAGATCGTTAGGGAACAACGGTGGATAAGCGCGCGGGCATGGTTGGCGATGTTATTGTTTGGCAAACGCGATCGGCTGGCAACGAATCGTCAGAACGGATTAACATACTCCGTCGCGTTTGTTGTGTGTAATTACAATCTACTGTATTTTCCCGCGTAAATATGCCCGCGATGCCTCTGTATAATTACCAGTACGCCAGTTGCGCGGTGGCGGCGGCAGTGGCAGCGGCGGCGGCGGCGGCGGCGGCGGGAAATCGATAACATTAATTACAGGTAAATTACGTTCGATGGATTTCTGGCTGTACTTGAAATCACGCGTGTCGGGGAGAGACCCCGGTCTTCTTCCTCTCTTCCACCGGTCGGCCGGTTAATTTGGAACCGCGTGAAACGTCACGTCCCCACCCCCTCCTCTCGTGGTGATTTAATTAAACCGCGACCGGGGCTTCGACATAATTTCAATTGCCTTAATTGAGGGAGAAGAGGCTCTTCTACGGTCGTGAAATGCCGCTCTATCCGAATCCAGATACATACGTACCTGTGACACTGTTGCGGGATTCGCGCGACCGATTTCTCGCGGGTATCGGTAGGATTTTAGAAATGAAAGTTTGCAGTTCGAAGGGAACTCGGAGGATGGGAAATGTAAATACGACGACTTGCGTAGCATGAGTTACATCTTTTCTGTTGAACTATAGAATTACTAAAGTTGAACTATAGATTACTATAGTTGAGATATTACTATAGTTGAACTATAGAATTACCAAAGGCTAGAGCATAGAATTTTAGAGTCAGAGATATTAAAGTGAAAAGGAAATAGAAAAGCTGTAAAATGATCGTATAAGTAATGTCGTTTCTTGATACTGTACAAAATTTCATTTTATTTAAATTATTGTCGCTAGGTGGCAATGTTTATTAAATTTGAAAGAAACATTAGAATAAAATAGACAAGCTTTTATTTATGCATTTCTTAAAAAAAATCATTTAAATCTCTAAAAATACACTGTTTTACATCTAAATACAGTATATCTGACAAAAATTATGAACTAGTCATTTTGACTTCGGTAGTTCTAGTGTTAACGAATGATAATAACAACGTTTGGATAAATAGATGGGTCAAGTTTTCTTCGTTTTCACAAAAATTCGATTCTCGTATGACTCATTCTATACGAAAGAAAGAATATGAGGAACAGGAGGCCAGATCTTGAAAGAGGTGTGCGAAAAATTCGCTGCTTTATTTATTCATTCCTCGGTAAATTAATTCCCGTGTAAAATTCCCCGATGCACGGATAATCTGTCATACGCACGATAAATCTTAACGCAGCCTGGCTGCAACACGACGTCATAAATCCAGCGAGCCGTTCGGAATCTTAACTGACACCGGGCGGGGGGCTATGAGAGAAACAGTCGGACAGAAATTGGCGGAGGTTGTAGCCAGAATCGTAACAATGCTTGTCGACCGGACGAGAGACGAGGCTTGGCCAGTTTCGGTGAATGGTTTCGTGATTCGGACAGGCTTGCGGCATCGTTGCCTAATGCGGATCATCGAGTTTTCCCGGGGCTGGCATTACGTTTCCGCCTCGTTTCGCGATCCGCCGTTCACCCCCGGATAAATCATAGGTTTGGCCGGGCGTTAAACCGCGTCCACAACGCGGCACGGGTGTCATCGAGTGCCTCACTCGATGGAATATCACGATGAACGTGTGTACGTATGTACGTACGTGAGTAAAGCGGGTAAAGCGCGGCGCGATGGAGTATCGTAATTGGTCGATTAAATTAGGCCCGGCCGCGTCGTTTGTACGTCAACGTCCGTCGAGACGGCCCGGTGGTTTACGCGTCCCGACGGTGGCTTTAAATCATCGGTGACGTTAAACGCTTCTTCCAAATCCGGACCTATTAAGCCTCTTGTTATTCACCGGCGGTTAATCGACGTTGAAAGATTTGCTTAAGCGAGGGGCCATCGTCGACGTTGACGAATAACGCGATGTACTTTGCCAGCGGGTAACGGCGATTGCAGAGAGACACAGCACGCGGAATTATCGCTCGACGGGGCCGAGATTGCAGAATTAAGCGGGACAGTTTTTCAGAAATTGATTTTATGCGCCGGAAGATGAATTAAAGGAATTAGAGAGGATAGAACGTAGCGAGAAACGCGCAAAATTCATTTGTCTGACAAACGTTGACTCGTACTACTTAAAGAGACTCCGCGCAACAGCCATTTCTATAGCCTTTCGTCGCAATTTTCCAATTGTGAATAGCGTTTCTCCATATTTCGGTGTTAGTCGTCGTTTGTTCATTTCGTAATCAAGCACGATAAACGTTAAAAGTCCAATAATCTTCGCGCATATACATAGCGATAAACGCGCATTGTGTGTTACGGTCAAGTACAATTTCGCGAGTCTACTTCGCTTGAACTGTCTCTCTGAAAAATAGTTTCGTCCTTTATCCGGTGCCGGCGCGCTATTTGCCCGAAACTGTAACGCGACAAATTAATTAACTTATTGTTAGCGCCAGCCCGCTTAGCCGGCGGCGAACAATTAATCTCGTATCCAAGCTCCGAAGGCAAGCGTCTGCGAAATCTCTGCGACGAGTTTATTTGGATTCCGAGGTTGCGGGTACAAGCGAGCGTGCATTAAATACGTAACAACCGCGCGGAGGAGGCACGATACAGGGTAAACGAGACTCGAGGACTCGAGAAACGGAACCGAAATCAAAACTACTGCGAACTTGCCTTCTCTGTGTGAAACATGCCCCGACTCGGTGTTGAATGTGTACGCACATTCGCGCCGCGCTGCGTACTATTAATTTGCACTTTGGACTCGGCAATCGAGGCAGTTTGAACTCCCGTTGTTCGCGCTGGTTTTTCTTTCCGTCGCGACGGTAAGAAAGACGAGGTTAAAAAGAGAAAATAACGTTCCCCTGTAGAAATTAGATTTTTGCAACACCAGGTGGATTTCATAAGATTTAACAGGTTAAAGTCAAGCGGAGAGAATAGAAACAGAGAGAGAGAGAAAGGGGGGGAAATATTTTTTAAGGAGAGAATTGCTTGATAATTAAGCGCTGCCTACATACTTCATCGGGAACAAACATTTATCCAACGTTACCTAAGATTACGCTTGCTGCGCTTGGTCCTCGCGGATTGAACAACATAGGTCGCTAATAGGCATGCATTCAATGTACGCTCGATCAAGGTACTTGTCAGTATTTTGTTAAATACGTCTAAACGCATTGTCCGAAAATATTGTAATATTTTCAGAAGAAGGAAAAGAGGAAAAGAACGCGCGTGTATTATTCGAGAAGAAAGTTGCCTAAACTATTCACGATGGGGCGCGTGACATGTAACATGTTCGAAACAAAAGAATCAATTTAAGAAGGGGAGGGGGGCAAACTTGGTTCTGTCAATTCGGCAATCAAGCGCAGATATTGCCTCTTAATCACAGTTCGTGTTTATTCGCCGGTCAATACGTTGGACAGATTCATCGATCGGTACTCGTAAACCGTGGCTGAATGGCACGAATCAACCTGCCGCACGATATTTACGACTTTGATTACTGCAATTATAAGTTGGCCTGTATTTTTCGCATCCAATGAACAGAGAGAGAGAGAGAGAGAGAGAGAGAGAACGGTGCTAGCTCGCGTTGTTTGACGCGATACTGGCCCGCGTTCCGGGACAAATTAGTCCGGTCGATTCGCTGGAAATCGATTTCGCCGCGCGTTCGACCGCCGCCGCTTGATTAACCGGAGAGCTTGAAAATTGCCCTTAATTTCGGCGCGAGCTAGCCGACTCCGTCGAACACGAATCAGAGGAGGATCAAATAATTATTTGTCGTCGTCGTCGTCAGAGGAGGAGGAGGACGATGACGACGACGAGGACGAGGACGCGCGTCACTCGACTTGCTTGCGCGATTTTGCCTGTTAATTAAGAACGACGAGAGAGCGCGCCGCTAATACGGTCCGTTCATTTTTCTTCGTCGTCGAGTGCTTTCGCGTTTTACACTCTACATCCAGACTGTCTAATTACGTTACTGGATGTTTCCCTCCGCGGAAGAGAGGAGAGTCTTCTTTCAGGGCATCCACATAAGGCGAATTTTATTCAACGATAATAAAAAGTAGAGTTATCCATAGCCGGACAATTTATGACCATCACTAGCTTCATCCATTCTTTTAATAACGTTGAATTGGAAAATCTCTTTCTATGGATCAATCGTCTTTTTGCTCGGTTCTTTTTACCATTTAATTTGTAACTTGTTTTTTTCTATAATAAACGTACCTCGTGTTGTTGACAGTGATATTGGAGCTGGAAGATGATCCAACATTTTGAAACACGTGTTTTCACGGCGTCATATGAAAAATTGAAGAATCGGCAGCGCCTTTAGAGATCTCTACGTTCTTTTAGAAATTGTGCGTGATTAGGGATAAAGTTCCCTCGAACACGTAATTCACACGTCTCTCTTTGAGAAATTCTCTTCACTGTCCGGTCGTGTATATATTCGGATCTTTAATCTTTTTCTTTCTATTTCTCACACAGGATGTTCACGTTATTTTTGTTCAGCATTTTTTCTTGAAAATGATAAACAGGAGGAAAAAATGACAGAGGACAAAGTTGTACCGGTTTACTACGGCCAACGCAGCAGTGATTAATTTTCTAGTTTTATATTTTTCACGAAATTAAAGTGACCTTCAATTTCTTTTATTTATTTTTTTTTTCTATGTCATATGAAATCATCAAGACGAATCTGATCATATGGTAAATGATGCCCTTTAGAATTATAAGACGTCAGGAATGAGAGAAATAATTACGTTATATAGTACATATATATCTCACAACACTGAATTAATTTTACAAGAAATTTATATTGCATATTTATCTCAGTGTTCTCAATTCCGTGGAGCTCTCACGTCGTCAAGTCACAGCAAGTATATCGTGCTCGCTACCGATTTCAACCTCACGTCATCCGTACGACGTTGAATTTTCATTCTCGCAGCAACCATCGCTTTATTCCTACTGAAAAGCAAACGTATTCAACCCGAGAGCAACGAGATTCGAAGATAGAGAAGGTACGCGCGTTCACGCGCGACACAGGGTAGCCTAATCTCATTTTCCTAGATCGGCGAAGGAGAAATCCTTATCTGCGAGGATGGCTTTCAGACCGCCTCAACAGGGCTATATCTCGCGATAACCGGGGTCGAACCGTGAATTTTCATTTGCCAGCGCGGCCGAATAAATTCACGGGGTGGATCTCGATTGCGATCGCGACAAAACGATTCCGTCCAGCGCGGATAGAGCGCGAGATCCTGCGATTTTTCTTAATTAAAAAAGCTTTGTCCCTGCCGTTTCACGAACGTGCCCGGGAGAAACGCGAGGATGGAGAGCAACGTGGATTGTCCGGCGAAAAAGGAAAAGAAGAAAAGGCAGTTTCCAACGGCGCGGCGTTCGCGCCTCGTTACGGACCAACTTAAAGGGAATTTTAAAAGGGCCTCCACGGCGGATCTGTGCCTCGGCTGATCGCGAATTGCGACTAATTTCGCGAGAATTGAAATTCAAACGCGCCCTCCTTCTCCTCCTTTCCACGTCTCGTTGCGACCCTTGTCTTTCTCTTTCTCACTCTCTTTCTCTTTCTCTACCTTCTTTTTCTCCTCTCGTCTTACTTTCGTCGGCGAAACGAGCGCGCCGAATTCGCTCCGCGAAACACGTTCTCATTGTCGCCGAGTTAATTGCTCGGTAATTACGGGACGATGGCCAGAGCCTCGGGAAAAGAGAGCCCCGGTGAAACCAGGTTTCGGGAGAAGTTATTTTATTGCCGCTCGTCGGATTTTTCGCCTCGTCCCCCTTTTATCGTGGAGCGGCGATTTTTCCCTCTGCCGTGTCCCGCTTCGAGATTCACTCCTCGACGACGATATTCCGGTGTCGCTCACGATATCTCTTCGGACTCGCGATTTTGATGTAATTAAATCGGGAATGTTCGCGTGAAATTCGTATTCCGCATGCGTGGAAAATATTGTAACGAGAGAACACACGCCGATGCATTATTCCGTGTATATATATTTTTGCATAACAGGCGCACGGTCTCGCAGATTTTAACGCGAATTCGAAATTTCCTACGAGCGCGAAAACATCTGCGGTTTAATTATTCGCGCTGGACGAGGGGGTGGGCGGAGATTTTACGGTCCGCGCTGTTATTTCGTTATAAAATAATTATTTAGTAGAACAATCGGCGGTGATTTCCATTTCTACGCCGCTATCGCGCATACGCTGCGAATTTGCATTATCAAAGCGATATCAATCGACTTTAAAAACCATTTGGATAATAATTGTTAGCGTACGTTCTGTTTCGAACAGAACGGAACCAATTTATGAAACAATAGACTCTGTTCCTCCATCTGTTCGATTTGTTCAGTCAGGTTATATCAGTAAAAAAGAAATCGCGTGAATTCGTAATAATCGATATCGAAACGACGAGGAAAATTCATTCCAGTTTAGTGACAATAATTTCTGTCTCTCTGTCTGCGATTCGGTCGTAAAATGACGAAAAAATAGCGCGCCTTTGTCCCGGCCGTGTAATCTTTAAATTCGTTTCCAATAATAACGTTCTTCAGTCTGAAAGCAATCCACATCAATCACAACGCGGCGGCTCTCTGTAAACGGCGAAACAAGACGAGAATCGAATAAATCCGGACGTCGGTCCACGGTCGGCGGGTATTACGGGGGAATCTTGTCGCGAGTTTGAGCGAGGTAAACGAGATACGCGTTTAATTCGTCCCACAGCGACACAACGAATTCCCCTGTTGCAGTTATGTTTTACGTCGCGCCGTTCCTGTTCATTCGGGTGCAATCGATCGTCACTGATCCCATCCTCTGGTTCAGTTTCCACAAAGTCCGAGACACGTGAAGCTGTGTAAACCCGGGTTTATTTAATTTTAAGAATCCTCTTTCCCCGCGGACGTTTCTCGCGGAAAGTTTTTGCACGTGGTGCAAAATAATTAAAATTACCAAACGTCTAAACATTTAATACCGAATCGAGAGCGCATAATAATTAATAATTAGGGATGCATCCGTCTTTAAACGTATATATTTTGATGTATCTGTTCGATGTATATATATTTATTATCTTTTTTGAGTATCGGATTAAAATGAACTAATTGTTTCAAGCACGATGAACCTCCACTCTACGGACGAAATATTCAAAGGATTAAATTGTGATTTTACTCATCACGAAGAACGTGAAATACAAAATAAAATACGGATGCTAATACTCGTTTGATGTACGAGATGTAGTGAATCGAAAGTGAAAATTGTTTGGAAAGATTGCCGAACCAAACGAAAGAGAGAGAGAGAGAGAGAGAGAAAGAGAAAGATTTCATCTTAGAAAATATAATTTCCAGCGATCGAATATATTTATTTCCATGTCGCTAAACACGCGAATCGCTGTTGCTCTGAATCAATGAATATTCGCAAACAGTTTCGCGTCAGCGTATACCAATCGACAATCGAATTGGATATTTTAAATTGCAATCGAATCGATGCCGGCTGCGTCAAATATTCGTCAGTCGAGAGGGGAGGGGATTACGCGCTTCGGAACATAATAATGTCATCGAATTCGTGACCATACAAACCGTTCCTCCTGGCCAATTTCCATGGCAAAATTTTGCGTGGACGCCCCATTCGCCGCTGATTACCCGAAAGTACGCGATAATCGTTACTCTCTGTCACGCGTGTTCCCCCCCGTATCGACTGCAATCGCACGCTGTTTCCCGCCTTACCGCCATTCGTATAATTACGGTAAATGAACCTTACGTGACTGAAACGCTCGGGAAATTCATAAATGAAGTCCAACTGCGCCGCGGCATTTCCCTGAAATTTCTGGGAAAAATTTAGACGCTGGAAAATATTCCAGATATTCACAAAATCGCATCTCTCTCTCTCTCTTTCTCTCTCTCTCTCTCTCTCGGCGTATCGTGGATATGCATACCGAGCATAGTTGTTGCCAGAACTTGGAAGAGTATGAATATGGTCAAAACAGAGCGTTCAGAGAGTCGAAGTTTATCAGATCTCGGTCATTAGCGAGCGAGTTTTTATCGCTGCCTCTGCTAAATTTATTACTTTAAAATTTGATTTGTATCTATATCTATCGAACGTTTTTATCAGTAGATTTACGACACTTGCGCGCGTCAAAAAATTTTTAGTCCATTATTCGCGTCTGAAAAGCAACACGAGACACGCGTTTCAATCGCGGGAAACGATATTAGCATTTTTCTGAAATTATTCAAGCATTTTAGCACTAAAACTAGCGAAGAACTAAAGCATAGAATTTTCATCAGATATAAAAGCGAAAAAAAGAAAAGACAGAAAAACTATAAGATATCATAGAATAAAACGCCAGGCTCCTATTTCTGTATTTCATAAAGAAGTCATTTGAATCTCTAAAAATTACAAAACATATGTAATTGTGTCGTAATCGTGTTTTACATTTATATCTAAAACCATGAATCAGTCATTTTGACCACCGCGGTAGCGATCTCTACTTTGAAGTATTTAGATCAACGATATCTATGTTCATTAAATCGTTTCGTCGAGATGTGTACTTAATATAAACAATAGAATATTTAAAAATTGTTAGTAATTTTATTATCACCATGGAAATGTTTACAGATACTTATATATATTGTAACCATAGTAGAAATTATTCATTCGTTATTTAACTTTTATTATTTAATCTTCGTTATTTGATATTTATTATTAGTAATTATATATTTTGTTATACTGATAATATTTTTATATAATAATTTCTACTATGGTTACAATATATATAAGTGTCTGTAAACATTTCCATGGTGATAATAAAATTACTAACAATTTTTAAATATTCTATTGTTTATATTAAATACACATCTCGACGAAACGATTTAACGAACATAGATATCGTTGATCTAAATACTTCAAAGTAGAGGTTGCTACAGCTCTAGCGCTAAGATTTTTTCCAAGTTCGTCTGCTAGCCTACGCCATTCCCGTTCAATTCGAATACAATCGTTGCCAGTTTATTCGTATTCGACGCGCGAAATAACGATTCCGTGTGGCGTGTAACGAGTGAAGCCGGCGAATATATCGAAATATCGGTCTCGTTTAAACATGTCGATCGCACACGTCCGCCTAGCCGTCTCGCTAGATACAATAGAACTCGTCGTTATTTGTCGTTAGCGAGTATTTGTCCGCGGCGCAGAAGGCCGGTTTGTCGAGGAGAGAAAAAAAAAAGGATTCGCAGTCACGTAGCTGGTTCCGTCGAAACGCGGCCGCCACGTGCCTTCGAGTTTCCCATCGTGAGTTTCACCGCCTCCCCCCGCGGGATGGAATTTTCGATCGTCCCTTTCTAACCGCGCGTTCTAGCCATCCTCCTTTCTTTCCTATTTCGCCGAGAGCAGAAATTTGCAGCAGGGACTGCAGCACGACTGATTATTTATTCATCCCCGCTTGCTACGTAATCGAGACTGTAATGGTTCATTTCGAGGAATTTAGTTTCGCCGCGCGTTCGCCAATTATCCGAGCTTATTCCCCTATTATTCGCAGTTGAATTATTTTTCGGCGCAGTCGCTCGGCGAATTCTGGAACCGTCCATGCTCGAACAACCCGTTATTCCCATTGAATCGGATAATTTAACGAAAGCCCGAAACGCTCTGAATTTCCTCGCGACTCTAATAATGAATAATAAAAGTGACAAGGGAGAATTACGGGGGAGGCGACTTTTGTAACGAACAACATTTGGTCAGTGTTTCTAGATACTTCTTTTTTTGTCAATCTCTGTGTTAACCCTTTGCCTCCGAAAATTTTTTTTGTATCATCTGCCAGCAATTTCGTAAATAAAATGACGTAGCACTGGAAATAATCATCCGAATGGTATATAATGCGAAATTTCGTTGATTATATCTTTCTAACGTGTGATATTTTGAATTTAAATTTAAATCATCAATATGCATCAGTATGCATGTTTGCTAGAACAAATATAATATACAAGAGTTAATGTTACATAGTTTCAATCCCTGGAAAAATAATATCCTCTAGCATTTTTTAAACTTTCGTAAGAAGCAATAAGAAGTCTAGTTTATGCGAATTATTCCAATGAGCGTCAATTGATTCGAAGGACTGTCTTCAGAAATTTCTTCTTTCTGAAATTCTTTTGTTCCTCTTATAAGCATTCGCTCAACACCAAATGTATATATGTATACATTCATAATAATGATCAGCAAATTATAAGAAAGAGAAAATCCGAACTATGTATTAGATTTAGGTACAATGTCCCCTCAGCAGCAAACATTCGAGTGCAGAGAGTTAATGTTCCAAAATTCGCAACTTAAAGTAATAATGGACGTTTGAATGCAAAATAGAACTAGATTACGAAAAATTCGAGCTTCAAAGTTTCAGGAACAACGGTTCATTTCCAAATGACCACCTGAGATCGTTCCACCGTGCTTCACGTACGAATGAATTTCCCGAGATTGTCTTGGCTTCCAAAATGGCACGCGTGCCGCGTAGTGGCTCCTTAAAGCGTCGTAACGTTGACTCCTGGAAAAATTCGAGGTTCAATCGCGGTCGACGTAAGTTTGGCGCTTGTGCTCGTTGCTTCGACGATGCGTCGGAGGACCGTTACCTGTTGCAGCGTGTCTGACGCGATTCCGCAAACGGTTGGCACCGGTTCAATTTCACCGCGGATTATAACTTTGTAAAAGTGAATAACAACTCGTTTTCTGGCCGGTGGTCGGCCGTTATCTTTTCCTCGTTTTCTGTCTCGCGAATCGACGCCATTTTTCTCCCATTTCTCTTTTTTCGTATCGTCCACGGTCCCGATTGAGGGGGGAAGGGCGAAACGAAATGGCCCGCGCGCCATGATTTAAAGAGAATAAAGTAGTTGCGCGTCCGTCTTAGAGGACGTCGGTTCCCGGTCGACCGGAATTTTTTCCCCAACCGGGCGCTAATTAAAGCCACGAGAAAGAGGAATAACGAGATATCACGGGAGCCGTTTCACGTTATTAATGGCCACTTCGTTTTATGTCACCGAACGTCCCCCTCGTTATATATACTTACCGGGATTTTATTAAATCGACCGAGTAACCAGCCCCTGGGCCAGGTTTTTCAGCTTCGCCTATATGGAGGACCGTTGGTCGTGACGTTTGCGGATTACGATTCGCCTAAGTAACGAGCTCCGGTAATTAAAACGTTTTTTTTTTTTCTTCTTTTCTTTCAGACGGTATTAGCCACCGGTTTCGTAAGAAGCCGTTTCTCATTCTAACGAAAGCGGATTTAAATCGCTCCCGTTTTAATAAATAACTTTTAGAATCGCGGCGAGAGATTTTTATTTCGTAGCTCGTGATCTGTACAGTTATCTCTATCTTCTCTTTTTGCTGTTTCTTTGGAACCGCCGGTTCTCATTTTGCGACTTTTTGGCACGTAACTTGAGATTGTTCGTGCTTGTAAGATAATTTCTGATGAACTCTTATTTAATAACTATTTATTCTTCGACTTTTAAGTTTGTGTAATTAGTGGAACAAGATACAATAGACTACATAGAACAGGATAGAAGAAATAGGTTAGAATAGATTAGAACAATAAAATAATAGACAAAGAATGAGAGCAAGACAGCTTGGCCATGAAGCCGAATAATCAATTTTCGACTCAATGAATAAATTAGTACGAAAATTCTTGTTTTTCATTTCAAAAAAAACATAATTATGAGAGAGCAATATTGATTCTTTCATTATGAGCATTGGATATATTCGTATAGTGACGTATTGTAATAGTCACATGTTAACATTCAAGACGAGCTGTTTTTATTTTTCTCATTCGACAGTGAAACATTTGTATGACATGAATTTATTGCAATGAAAAATCTTTCTTAATCTGTCGCAATTCTAAAAAAAACAGACTATAACTGTTAATCTCTTAAAAATTTAAGATTTAAGATTTTTGTTTGAAAAATTAAAATCTGCCTGAAAGAAAAAAAAAACCATTCTTCGCCCTTGTTAAACTGTTACCAGGAAATTAAGAAAAGATTCTATTTCAAAATAAACGGACTCGGAAAATGATTCCTTTCAGTGTGTACACTTTCGGACTATCGTAGCCCAGAAGGATTAAATAAAAAACCTTGTATGTGCCATGTTTCTTTCGGCGTGCGAACAAAGCTTCCAGCGAATTCCAGCGCGAATAAATCGTCGATTATCCGAAGCGGGGATCGAAAACGCGAGGGAATGGCGGCGGTATCGAGGCGCGGGGTCATTAAGTTCAGACAGGCGAAAATTAATTTCGCGTTGCTCTCGCGAGCAATTGTAATCGTTTCGTGGACTCACCCCCCCGCAAGTCAGAGGATGGCGAGTGGAGACGGAATCGTAACTAGTTGCCAAAGCTGCTCGCTGTCTCGGTGCCCCCCTCCCACCCCAATGTTATCGCGGAAATCGCGTGGTTTCCCAATTTAACTTTCGTTTTAATTATTATGGCGAAATGACCGAGGACGGGCATCGTTATCGCGACACGCTTCGGACCGCCGGCTTTTTCATCATCCGGGCCACGAGCAAAAAGCAAAGGAATTATATAGCGGCCACCGCTGCCCGTGTGTATCGGCCAAACGGCCAAATTTATGCGTATGGTTTTCATTCATTTTAAACCGGTGTCGCGCGCCGCTGTTTTTAACTATTCATCCGCGGAATTACTACGCGGTTGCGTATTTTCCGCCCCGGCGCGGCGAATAATCGAACGAGAAATGTCTACGAAGTAAATATTCTCGCTTGTTCGACACGCGTATAATCGGTCTCGACAACTTTGTCACTTTTTGGAGAGACGTGCATCGTGTTCATCAGCTTCATGATTTTTTTAAATGATTTTATTGATTTAGCAATGTTGAAGTCCCATTGGCTGTAAGGACAATTTGTGTTTACTACGAAGATTGTTTTTCGGCGATTTGGTTTATTGATGTAATTGATTTTAGAGAATTTGTGAGAAATGTCTTTGTTTGTCGTTCTCTGTTGCGTAGATGGAATTCGTCCGACCAAGCGCCGACTTGTACTACTTTGCTCCGCTGTTCTCCGACTTTAAGAGCTATTTCACGCGTAATTTGCAACGCAATTCTCTCTGCCTTATAAAAATATATCTCGATATGTTTCTCCATACAAATACACGTTCTGTTGTAAGGATACTCGCTAACAACATTTATCCTTGGATTGTCCTCGTTCAGTGCCGACTTTGATCGATCATTTCTCGACACTCCCGAAACCATGTTCAAACACGCTCTTCATTCGCAAGATCTACCAACATCCTCTCTAAACACTCTTCTTTCGCTCCTCCAAATACTCATCGCTCTCATATCCGTCAATTCAAACGCTCTTCTCTCGCCTCGCGGCATTCTCTCGCTTGGTCGGTGTTAGAATCTTCCGCTAGAAGTCCTCTGCCACGCGTTCTCTGTTCTCTGTTCTTGATTCCTAACAGAGCGAGTCGCAAGCAAGCTTCCTCCGCGTCGGAATTGTCCATTCTCGCGCGAGAACGTAACCAGTCGTCAGCATCGACCGCAGCGACGCTGACGCCGGCTCGGCGCTCGCTCGTCGCGGGCTGACGTTTGGCTGCTGACGCAGGCGGTGTGCCGGAACGTCCGAAACGTCTCGACAATGCGCGTTCAAAGGGAGACAGGACGGAGAAAACGAAAAGGGACGCGGCGTTTGTGCAACCGTCAGCGATGCACGTCGCCGGCAAGTGAGCCGTGGACGCTCATCGTGCGGCAATGGCGGGAACGAGTCTCGACTCAGTTCCAGGCGCCGGCATTTGAATCGCAAATTCCACCGAGAGTCATTGTTACCATGGCCGTGAGACGGACGCGATTCCGATCTTGTTCGCCTGGCCGTGACTTGGACACGAATTAAAACGGATCTTCCGGTTGCTTTGAGCGGCTGCCTTCTGGTTCCGTGGCTCCTTTTCGCCCATGACACAGCTCCTCGTCCCCTGTCTTCTCGCCACTGTTCGTCCGGTTGCTATCCGCAGAGTTTCTGGATAACGAATGGCTGACGAAACAGACGCAGGCTCTGATTTCGATGAGAAATTTTTGTCGAATCGGGAAACGTTTGTCGGGTAACTGACGTCTCTTAGAAAATGAATTACGTTCATTCAGCTGGAAGATTGGTAAACTTTTGAATTAATCTGTAATATTTTGTTAGAGCCAAGGATCATCTTCTTTGAATTATTTTTACGTGTCGGAGATGTTCTTTATTTGTATAAAAATACGTTTCTCTCGTGTGTTACCACCTTCTCGTTGAACAATAATCTACCAACGGAATAATTTACGAGATAATATCAACGAATATTAGTAAACGGCAGATTGTAGATCACAGACTTCCTCTCCGCAATTTTACATCAATCACTAAAATCATTTTAAACGTGTCTTCGAATATTCAGATTTTCATTCCATTTCATTGTGGGATATGATAAAATATTTAAAATATGGAACTGGGAGGGGGGGGGGGGCGGGGATGATACTTGGAGATCCACCATTAACGCGAGCTGCATTCGTCGAAACTGCCGACGATTAAACAATAGTTGATCCTCTCCCGCGTTTCGCTCCCTGGAATTTCAATTCTGATCGTGTTCTTTTTCTCTTTCGCTCCCCTCGTCTGTTTGCTCGTTCGACGAGAGGATTAAAGCGCCCGGCGCTGAATTATGAAGAATTAATTCACGGGCAGGCTGCGACGACGCAGGTTGCAACGACGCTACCTAATTTTCATGATAATGGGCCAGGTTGAACGCGTAACGTACGATAGACCGACAAATCGCCGCGAAAATAACGCAGCTGCGTGTGCAAGCGTCTCTCTCTCTCTCTCTCTCGTTTTTCGTTTTTCCTCCGTGTTTCACCCTGCGCCCTACCCTCCACGGATGGATCGTGAATTTTTCGCTCCCCGGGGTAATACATTTTTACGCTGACAACCAGGCATTTTTATTGGAACCACCTACCGTGTTTTACTCGGCCCCGTGTAAACAATGCCGAGCGTTGTTTCGGAATGCGTAAAAGTCCCTGGGAAACGTTTGATATGCATTGACAGTCCGGCAGTCCCTAGTTTCCAGTGCATTAGAGTTAAATTGATCAATAGAACGGACAATGGGTTAGTTACACGAGTGGAATTTATTTTTTTTTAATCGAACCGGCTCCGAAGTGGAGTTCTACCTTGACGAATGGGTGGAGGGGAGCTGAATTTTCGAACGATCGAACCGAACGCGCGTGGAGCCGATAGAAATGCAACGAACGAAGTAAATTACTGGAGATTTTTCAGTTCAATCTTGGCGAAAGAAATTTCGTTTTAACGGGAAATTAAGATTAAATATATAGCGTGGTTCGACGATCAAGAACAAAAGGAGAACAACGCGTTAATAATCGCGTAACACGCAGAATGTAGGACTTGGTACCTCGTGATAGTCCTGTAATAATTCATCCGTTCTTTGAACTCCTCGCATCCTCACTTGACGCTGCCTAATTCCACGACTCGAACTCGGCATTCGTTCTTCACGCATCACTTTTGATTTACAGCCTGGCAAACGACACGCTTGTCTCGCGAAAACCTACGACTTAGCAACCCCATAAATTACACGAAAACAGCGTTCAAGCTCCTCAATGAATCTCCCCTAATCCCTCGCAAAACGCACCGTGTGAACCAACCCTCCACCGCATTTTAACCGTTGCAAAACCGTTCCAACTCCGCCAGAGATGTTCCGTCGTAATACAAAACTCGTTTGCTCTCTGTCTCTAACTTGAGAGCCTGATCAGGCGAGAAAACGTTTTGATTCGTTATGACAATATTTCGAAAGAAATTCGTTAACTGGAATTAATTGAAGTTTACTTATAGGGAAAAGGTATTAGTAATTCATCGTTTCAAGCTGTATAGTTTAGCTTAAAGCCTGGAGAACCAAAAGTCGTTACGAGCAGACGAATTCATATTTTTGATAATAGTTAGGAAGTAATTAAAAACCTCCGTTGAAAATTGCTTTTCATATTAAATGTTATTCAATACTTTGGATATTATATTTTCTTCAGTTTTACACTCTTAAAATTTCTACCCTAGACGCAAGTAATGTCATAAACTTCTCGTAATACAAAATACCATGATAGTGTCATAGTAACATGAGCAAGTTGATATTCTTTTAATAACTGTACAAAATGAAGCTTTTACTGTATGAATATACGAGCGTGTATTGAAAATTGCTTTTCATATCAAATGTTATATAGGGTAGGCCAGAAATCACGTCCTATAAAAATAAATCCGTAATTTTTCCTGTTACATATTTTAATTTGTGAACGTTCCGGCGATCAACGTTCGAAAGAATTAATTTTTAAAACACAATGGAAAAATCATGTTTCGAATTTAATTTAAAATTAACACAATCAGTTTTTCCCTATATTTTGATGTTTTATTTAAAAAAAAAAAAAAAAAAAAAAAAATAAGTGAGAAGCGAGCGTGTAGCTTCCAAATTACACAGAGGCTCGAGGAACGCGTTGCAACGAGGCGCGATTTTCAATGTCCGGTCGGCGTTCGATCGCTCGCGAAAATTGCCAGGCCCCTTTGACGCGCTACACGCTATAATTTTCGCGTCGCGTCGCTAAAATATCGCGCGATCGAAGTCGGCTGCTAGGGCTGGGAATATAAATTCGCGGTAATCCGGGCGAGATGAGATACGGCCGGGGATTTTTCACCGCCTCCCCTCCTGGAGACCAGACGAGTACGTTACGCGTGCGAATTTTTTTTTGCGCGAGACGTCTGCGGATACCGAGCAGACACGCGGATGGTTGTGCTCGTATTTCCCGATATTTCCGAAATATGGGCGACGTTCGCACGTCGTCCGACGCCGGTCCACATTTCAGGTGCCGCGTGCAGCGAATGACGACGTTGCGAAGAAGTCTCCCCGGGGCCGGGCGCCCGCGGTTTTTCGTCGGCAAATTTTGAATTACGTCGGCGACGTGTGTCGCGTGCCAAGTTGCGGATCACCCAGTCGTGAAAACGACGCCATGGTGAACAGACTTTTGTCGAAATGAGGAGGAGCTCGTGGATTTCGACTGCAGTTGCAACTTTCTCTCTCTCTCTAAAGAGCTATGAAATAGCTGAAGATTGAAACACACACGCTCGTAAAAATCTACGTGTGCACAGCGAGTCACTTAAAAAATTTCTACGTACACTTCTGCTATTTGACTTAAAAAAAGACGAACCTTTGACGTTAGAAAAATACCAATTATACTAATTAATGCCCCTCTCGAAATCATTAAACTGTTGTCTGAAACATGTTTCGATACAATCGATCGTTTTGAAAGTACTTCAACGTCCAATCTTGGGTGTATTGTACGAGTTGTGTAAAATGTTTCGAAATTTTACTTGCACTTTACGTGATATTCTTGGGAAAAAGAATTTCTACAGAAGTGTGTAAAATATATCCAAGACACGTGGAATACTTCTTACGATTTTAGTTGATCAAATTGGTTTCCATTATCAGATATCAGGGGCGTTTCATTCATCAAAATCCATTCGACAATTCGTTGGAATCTATAACTTTGTTCGATTCTGCGTCAATTTATCGTTGAATGCACCGCTTCCTCATTGTTTGTAACGAGTCAATCGGGGTTATATCGGATATAGAATGCTATATCAATTACTCGCTGATAATCGTTGATAATACAGAAGCCAAACGAGTTCGACAATCCGTAATTATTGGTCGGTGTTGACCAATATTCTTTAAATCGCCGCAGTTTGCTAATCGCGGTTAGGTAAATTTACTGCTCGCCAATTATAGTGTATTTATTAAATTCAGCGCGCGTTTAATTAAATCTATTGTTCGAAGCGGCGGATGTTTGCGGCGGAGAATTTAATGTACGACGTTGCGAACCCGTTTCCGCTCGAAAACTTGGTGGCTGCTATTTCTCTTTCTCTCTCATCGAACGTTCAACACGCTGCTTTTTATTCGGAGATTACGTTCTCGACGACGTTAAATTTTCATAAAAATCCGCCGTCTACTCAGTACGTAATTACGCACAACAATCGCGACACACGCAAATTATTATTATGGTACAAACCCTCGAACCAAACAATTCGAACCGTGGCCACATTCACCGTTCAAATGGACTTCCCACAGAGAATGGTAAATATCAGCTACACTCAGTAGCGCTCAGTAGTTTCTCTCTGAAAAAGAAGACGATCCGGGATCCTGCAGTTCCGGCGGTCCCCAGTGCACACCACCCCTTTTTCCAATCTTACGCGAGGCTACACCTACTTCCGTGGCTTCGTATCTCGTTGAGAAGAAGAGGGGGGGGTGGCTTCTGTGTCTGCGAGGGCTGGCAGAGCTACGCGAAAGCCCCATGGCATTACCGTGGAACCGTCGAGGGCCAGCGACTTCGATGGAAATGCACGGGGTGAAATCGTCAGTAGGAAAATCTCCGGAGAGACAGAGCGAGAGACTGGGGTTGGCTCGAAAGGGGTGCGGCACGGGAGTCAAGGCCAGGCTACGACGGAATTTGAATAATTGAATCGAGCCGGAGTCGAGGACGTACTTTAAATAAAATAACGTGGCAAAACGTTGGAATAAAGTCCGGATAGAGGAAGAAAATGGCGATAGGGTGGCCCCCGGTTTTCTTCCGGCACGCCATCCAATTTTCTCATCGCCGCCTGAAATACCGCTCCCACTCTGTCCCTTTACGAATCGACGCGACGAATCGCTATTAAACGACGACTCATTTCTCTTTTCCTCCCCGATTTTTTTT
This sequence comes from Frieseomelitta varia, assembly GCF_011392965.1. Taxonomy (NCBI): domain Eukaryota; kingdom Metazoa; phylum Arthropoda; class Insecta; order Hymenoptera; family Apidae; genus Frieseomelitta; species Frieseomelitta varia. Next base: position 410,994 of record NW_025110669.1, read on the forward strand.
ATATTTATTTTGAGCTTGAATGGACAACGAGTAATCAAACGAGGAAACACAGGCACAATTGTAATTCAGAGAATTTGCACAGAGGTATCGTTCGAATCGCGATAAAAATGCTGTGTTTTTTGAACGACGGCGATGCGGAATGCAGATGTTACAGTGTTCTGTATTTAACGAGCAAAAACCTGCCTGTAATCCAAACTGGACTTCAACCGTGTCGTTCGGGCGCTCGTGTATATTTTTAATTTATGTTCGTCCTCCAAAATCACGTTTTTGCTCAAGATCTGCTTAACGATTCCGCGAACAAACCGCGCTTCGTCACGACTATTAACCATCGAAGCTGGTGTTCCCTAAAATTCGACAATTGTCGACGAAGCGACGTCGATCTCCCTCCCTCCCTCTCTCTCTCTCTCTCTCTCTCTCTCTCTCTCTCTCTCTCTCGGGGAGATTGGTTCGAGTTGGTCGCTTTCGAGTGTTTTCCCACCGGATGGAAAAAGTTCCGCAGCGGAAACGTTTCGGTGGGGCGGACTAGGGCGAAAAAAGAAAAAGAGAAAGAAAAGAAAAAAAAAGAGAAAAATTCCTCGACTGCGCTGCGTGACGATCGCACGGTCGAGTGTTCTCTCGCATGGGCGAGGAGGGTGAAACGAACTCCGTTGAACTTTCCGCGATCATAAACGCGAGAATGTTGTAATAAAGCAGGCTGAATTAATCCAGCGTGGACCGAACAGTTTCGCGCGGCGTGACCGGGTACTTTTCTACTCGCTCGTGTACGAATGGACAGAAAACTGTGAGAGTAAGCAAGGGAGGAGGAGGAGGCTCGAGAAACGAAGTAGAGAATAGCAGAGTGGGTAGAGGAGAGAGAGGGAGAGAGAGAGAGAGAGAGTTAGGGAAGTAATGGGAACAAAGTTTTTCCCCGGCCAGTAAATTGAACACGGAGTCCTGCAGTGACAGAAAATTACACGGAGTCGCTTTTATCGGTGACCATTCAGCGTGAATCGCGACTGTATCCCTTGCTCGTTCGTCTTTCAAAGGGATTACTTCAGCGGCACCGGCTTTCCGGCCGCGTAATCGTGAACCGACGAGGGATGAGACCGCGGCGGCTAAATATCCGTCTAATGGCCGCCGGGTTTTCAGCTACTTTTGCTTTTGAACGCGAGCCAGAGGTAGAGAGAAGTAGGCCGTGGTGTATGAGCAGAGGCTCTTACTGGCTCTGTCCGTCGTCGGCCATGCCGCAAGGACCGTCCGAAATATTAACGTCGCGTGTCCTCGCTGCTTTAATACATCAGCCGGACCTTGGGGCTTGCTCTTCCGAAATTTCCGTGATTAAAAGCTCCGTGTCGCGGGCCGTTTCGCCACCGCTTCGAAGCGAAATTCGGCACCGCGCCTCCGATACCCGACCTCCTCATGCTTTCTCAGGAACGATCGAAACGATTGATTTCGTTTTTTTTTTTTTTTTTTTTAGAAAAATCGCAGAGAAATGGACGAAAACGTTTGGTTACGATTCGGTGGGATTTCTCTTCGTCTCTGTGATATTTATAATCACGGGAAAGATTGTCATTCGAGTAAGAATAATTTCGTAAAGGAATAGATATTCTTGGAGTCGATATAAATTGATGAATATTGACACTCGTGGATTATTATTGATACGTGAAAGTGACGAGCAGGTGGAGATGATTCTTGATTTGATTCGGCTGTCGTCACGTTTCGTTGACATACTGTTTCCGTCGTATGAATTCAGAACTGTCACGCATCAGATATATGTATAATAACTTACCGAGCGTGGATATTCTCGCATAGAGTGTGCAAAATTTCGCGTCAGTAAAGAGGTCCGGCACGTTGTGTGTAAATTTACCTGAACGCTTTCGAGAGGCGTGAATTTTATTCGCCTCGATAAATTCGGGAGCTGTGTGTCTCGCGAATCACGGCAAACAAAAGGATAAACTCGCCGAACCACCTCGTCCGCGGCGGCCACGGATTTTCGAGGAAATGATGGAGAGAAGGTATCCCGTTTATTTTCACGAACAAATAAACAGCTCGACACTCCTCCGGTTCGATCGATCGAAAAACATCGGGGAGAGGATCTGCACCTCGCCGTTCGATGATCCACGCGAGGATACGAGCTTTAAATATTTAGTATGGCAAATATTTGCTTGACCAAATAAATTCCGTTCTGCAGTGGCGCGCGCGCTCGTCGCGGTAACAAAACGATCTGTATCGTTGATTTTTAAATGCGCGGCCGCATTCAACGCCGCGAGCGCGGCCTTTCGATATTCAAAAACCGTCACGCGGAATTTAATTCTTACGAAACGAAGCTTTATCGCGCGACGCGCCGACGACCATACAAATTTCCCGCTGGCGAAATCTTTTTTTTTTTTTCGAATTTCGACGAACGACGTTTCGCGTTTTGAGGTAATCTTCTGATTATTCTCCTTCTGTACATCCTTCGCCTACCTCCTTACCAATCATTGGCCAGGCTCTGTTCGTTTCTTTGTCCAGCCAGTTCAATTTTTCCACTATCTACTGTGCTTTCGATATTTTATATATCTTATCGGCCTGCATTCCGCCGCGCCATGTTCTCTGATCGGCAACGTGCCTTTCTAATTCACAAAGAAACGGATGTTAATCAAAGGCCGGCCTCCTATCGTGCACGTGTTAGAAGCAGAAAGGAAAAGACAAAGAGAGAAAGAGAGAAAGTGAGAGAGGGTTGGCGAGCGTAGCCGTTTGCCATTCGAGCGGATGAACGACACGCGTGCTCGAAACCAGTCAACGTTAATTACCGTGGAATCGGCTCGCGAAAGGGAATGATTCATGGCCGGCAAAAGGGGCTTTGAGGACAGAGGGAACCGGCGCAAACGTACGTTCGCTCGCTCATTCGCCCACAGAACGCGAGTTTCTTTCAACGGAATTGTCTGTTTCATGGTTTCTGGTTTTAGCCAAGTCTGTTTGTCTTCCCAAACCAGGGAAGCAACGTTGCGTTCGACCGACCGCGATCAATGGTTCCCGATCTCTGCTGTAATTAATTCTCTTCTTCAACAAATTTACGTTGTCTTCTTCTTTTAATCATGACAACTGTCAATGATGTGCTCGCGAAAGTGTTCGATTATTCGCAGAAATGCACCAGCAGAGTTTTTATTCATCAGAGGTACGTAGTTATCTTGTTTTCCACTTTCAAGTTTTCTAAAATTTTTTGAAAATCTACAGTCTCGTACAGATCGCTAACAATGCGCTGAAACCACTTTTTAGTGGAATTTGTACAAACTTTTTAATAACAGAAATAGTTCAAATTTGACGCGCAAGCTTTGAGCTTCGATCGAAGGCAACAACGCAGTTCGATTCTTGTTAAAAAAAAAAGATTGGTCTTGTTTGCGTCATTTCTATTTTCAAATGCGTTTGACATTCGTTCAACAGAGTTCCCTTTCTCAAACGTGAAACAAACACGTTTCCGATTCCGTGGGTTTCGTATTTTTCTCGCACGTTCCCTCGAAAACCCGGATTTTAATTGGATGGAAGGCTGCGCGACTGCGGTTTTAACGTTCAAATTCGAGTCTTTTCGAAAAAGTCGCTGCGAGACCGGCTTTCAAATTGCAGTTGGCATGACGGTGGATACGGAATGGGCGAAGACGGTTTGAAAGGAACCAGAAGCCTGGCTGGCGGCGCGAAAGACAGAGGTCGGGACTGTTTCAATTCACGGAGGATTAAGAACCGGATTATAATTAAGGATAATATTTTATTCAAAGTGCGAATTTTACAAATGGCGACCTTCTTCTTCGAGGGGAACGTACATTCCTCTGAATTGAAAGACGGATTGCACGGCAGAGAGGAGAAAGAGACGCGGTGAAATTGTTTCATACTGGAATGGAAAACGTGTATTCTGATATTTAAGCATTCACGGTGTTCGTTTGTTCTTTGAACGATGAAAAAGTAAATTAACGACAAACGAAACAAAATATTTTGTTTGACAATCGTTCGTAAAATATTGTAACGACAAATAAATTATTTCTCCGAGGATGTGTTTGTAATTGGAACTATTGGACTTTTTTTTCTTCTCGCTTGCGTGATTGTTTCGAAGTCTTCTCTTTCTAAAATATCTGAATCAGGCTTGCCGAATCCGTGGTCCGCGCTGTTTAACCAAAATTGAAATAATCGAATAAGAATTTTATCATTTAAATAATTTTGACCTTTTTTTAATTCAGTTTTAGAATGACTAATTGCGAATAATTTCCAAAAGCCAGCGAAATATTTATTTCAGATGATTGCCATATTTGTCACTCTATTCTCAGTTGATATCAATATGTCGCCAGGGAACGTGCAAGTAGAATGTATTGAGTTGCAGTCAGACATAGAACTCAAGGAAAAATTTATCCAAATTGTCTTTATTAGACTTTTATAAACACCTGTCTAAAGAGAAATATTCATTTTACGAACATGCAGATTATTTCTCTGTATGAAACACGCAAAAAATAAAATAAGAACGAACAATTTTTAACGAGGATGGAAATATTCTCCGCATTACCACTACTTCTATCGAACCTAATACTGACGAACTGATATTTAAAAAATAAGCTCAGCGTTCTCATTAAAAATTTTCATATTTTTTTAATTAATATAAATACATTTTTCTGATATTATAGTTACCTGTATTATTATTATTATTATTATAGTTACCTATATTATTATCATTATTATAGAATAAGAAAATATGTAAATTATGTGGGACAAGAATCAACAAATTTTTGTTTGAGGCCCAGAAGATTCAAATGAACATAAAAAGTGCTAACAACTTTGAAAGGATCGTCGAGGAGGAAACTGAACGAGGAGGAATTCTTCTTCGAATTATCCGAGGCTCCTCGAGTCGAATCCTTCCACATCCGGCGAGGTTATTACTTCGTCAGCCAATTTCCGCGGACACGGTTGAAACGGCCTGTCCGGGCAGGCGTGAAACATTCAAAAGGAGAGATCCGCGAGCTGGATGCAACGAGATATTAGCGAGACCAGCGAGAGCAGCGGTCGCGTCCGCGGCATCCCTCCGCGGTGGCTCTCTGAATAAATAACGAGCGGCCTGGCTTTATCTCGGCAGCCACATTCGGCCTTTAACATTTTCCAGTCTCGCGTTAGCGCTTTGCGGGAGGTAGGAAAGCGAAACCATGGGAGTAACAAACGAGAGAAAAAGAGAGATTGATAAGTAGGAGAAGGATATCTTCGATCTTGTCCTCCCGCGCAGCTGCAATCTCTGGTTTCTCCTAATTTCCCTATGGGGAATAAAATAGACCTTCTCTCAGTGTCAGTGTCATCGTATCTCGGCATAAAGGAAGGGATGAAGGGAGGATTAGAAATAATTAAAAAGATCTTTTTTATGGACCTTTGTGCGAGAAAGAGAGAGGAGGATGAAAATAAGTAAAAGAAGAAGAAATATGATTAGAGAGGAAAAAAGGGATGGGAAATCTACGAAATTATAAAAAGAAAGTTTTAAAAAAAGGTGGCGTCTTTTGCGCGAACAAATCAGATTTCTCTTCAAATCATAATCCCGCCATGGTTTCGACGCCGTCATTAGCGAAGACACCGAAGAGACGAGCGATACAGAAAATTAAAGAGTGATACAGAAGGAAGAAGGGAAGCGTGCAAATAAGATATAAAGAACGAGAGAAAAAAACAGAAGAGAACAACGAGAAGGTAGAAGGGGAAAGAAGATAACAAAGGATGGGAAAGGAAACGAAATACAACAGGAATTAACAGGGAAAACGAAAAAGTGATAACGGCGAACTAGCCACTCGAAGCGGCCACGAATTTCACCACGCGTAGAAGAAAAAAAAAAAAGTCGCCACTTCCACTGGCCGTCTTTCCGCCGTTTTAACGACACCACCCTTGGGAGTCGCTGTTTGCCCGTTTGATTATTTCGCTGGCGTTGTTTGTCCCTGTTTGTTTCGCCTGTTTGCTTCGGTTTGTTTGTTCGGCAACCAGCTCGCAGCAAGCAAATCCTACGAGCGGCTTATGGCCGATGGAACGTTTAAAAGCCGTTTCGCGGCTCGCGCACCGACGATGAAACGAGTCGACGCGCGCGCGCGTACCTCGCCCAGCGTAATTGTTCGTATTACGCTTTCGAGCGCGCCGGCTGTAAAGATGTCCCCTTGTTACCGCTTTGCCGAGCGACTCGATGGACCGCCGCGGAATTACGCGCCGCGGGCTCCGTTTCGTTTCGCCTCGTCAACTTGCTGTCGTTACCGCTCGCCGCTTCCAACGATTAGGGTTCCTCGGACGCGGTTCGCTTGGGCAGTGAAAAAGCTGTTGAACGCGATAAGCTCGGTGAAACGATACTGCTAACTGGGAATAAACTCGATTTACTGCGCGAAGGAAGCTGGTTAATCGATAAGACACAGAGTGACGAATTGCTGGTCTAATTAGTGTAACTGAGCAAAGTACGGCAAACGAGTTTGTTGAGAAATAGTTAAAAAACGAGCTTGGTTAATTGGAAGAAGAAGACGTAAGCGTGTATGCGAGGGGAAAAAATTGAGTAATTAATAGATGCAAAAATACACGAATAAATTTATATAACCAAATTATAATGGACAAAGATTTCAAAATGCGAGTTTACCTATGCGAGGGAATGAAATACAAGTACAAGTACAAGTTACACGACAATTATATAATAAAAAGATTTATTTGAATTACGCGATGTCAGATATTTATTCCCGTCCGCGTAATTTCTAAACTTTTTTCAAGCGACGTGGCTTGACGATTACATCCGGTTGTCTGCCTCTCTACAGACACGTCACTGCACCAATCACGGAAGAAAAAAATTCATGCCGTACCTCGTGCGAGAGGAATGAAAAATTCTCGTTTAATAATTGCAGGTAATATCGACAGAGAACGAAACGGTTGTTTCGAAATGAATTTCAACTCGACTGGAAAGATGTTTCTTCGTCGAGCCAGCATCGACGAGAGGTCGGGCATAATGCATGCACATTTTACACCGGATTCACGCACGAGCGTCATCCAGCTTATCCGCGGAATGCAAATTATTTCTACCGCGCGACACGCGTGAGAAACTGTGCCATCATACGGGCAGGAGATACGCGTTTCGAAATCGTTCGCATCGGCGATCGATCCTTTTCTCCCCCCCCCCCCCCCTTCCGCGATTTCCACGTTTAATTCGCGATTCCTCGAGCACCGAAGAGAATCGCTTTTGTCCCGAGTAATACACGCGTCCACGCGAGGGCCAGATCGATCAGACGAATTCCTTTGTTGTTGCAGTTCTGCGCGGCCTCTGCTCGACAGAACAACAGCTTCCGGAAATCCGGGTTACCCCGTTTCTGGTCAAACTGGCGCGAAACTGAACGCATAAATATTTCGCCGCGAACCGAGCAAATTGGATTGCTCAGCAGCGTACCTACCTACACAGAATGTTCAACCCTTTGAGGATTCACGCGGCGGTTGGCCAGTGCGAGAAGAACGGGGCTACCTTCGACTCGAGTTTCGTTTTCAAAGAAGTTTCCGATTCAAGACACTTCTCCAACTATACGCCTGTGTAACTAGGCGTCGGTTGTTGTCGCGTCTGCGCGAGTAACTGTTATCGCGGAATCATGTTCGCGGCTGTCAGAAGTTGGACTCTCTCGGGTTTAACCCTCTTTTGCAAGCACGCTTTTGTTCTTTCGCTCTCTCACTTGAGATACATCGAGTACATACGCGCCCAACGCGTATCTTTCACCTGACCGCAAATTCAACAACGTTCCGAAATAAAATTCTGTCCGACTCACCCTCGCGATAATTACAGATTATCGATTTTATAATTTCCCCGGTGCAGACTATACTCCGCTTTTACTCTATAACCCGCATCCCGCGTCACAATTTCACGCGTGCGTTCCGTATGTTGTCGCGAGATTTAAATCCCTGCGTTACACATTTACTGATTCATCATTTTCGCGTTCAAACAACCCCCGTTTTTTCCTCCCCGTTCGCGAGCCCTGATTAAACGTCGCCTGGAAATTTCGCGGTTCGGCCCGGTTCGGCAATTTCCACCGCGGCCACGTTGGTAAGTTGCTTTTTCACGGTTACGACGCGTCGTAAGCTTCTAAAACGGTTTAGGAGAGGGATAGGGCCGTTAATGGCCAGAGCTATTAATGGCGACGCGCAACACTATATTTCTCCGCTAGGCCCAAACAGGTGGCAGTGCAATTAAACCGCGTTACGGTTATGTCACTTACGTTATTTCTGGCCATTGGCCGCTCGTTTGCTCGTTTCGCCTATTTCAACCAGGCCAGGACGTTTTTGGGGCTTTACGCGCGAGCCCGCGAACGCGCGTAAACTCGAGAAACGACTGAAATCACCTCCCCCCGACGACTTATTGCTTTTTTTTCCTCGTCGACTCTTTTGCTCGCGCGTCTGGTATTTTTATTCCTTTCTTCCTCTGCTCTTTGTTGAATTAGATACGGTACAGCGGTTTTGGTCGTTATCGATCAGGCGTATTCAACCAAAATTGAAGTAATTGAATGAGAATTTTATTGTTTGAATAATTCGTAATGTCTCTTTTGGGAAGTACTTACATTTGTGAGCAGATTTTTTTCCCCCGAATGAAGCACGCAGAAGATAAAATAAGGACGAAAAATGTTAACCGAGCATGAAAATACTCTACGTATTGCCATTATCAAACCAGATACTGATGAATTGGCATTTGAAAAAAGACCGGCTCAGTGTTTCGATTGGAAATTTTCATATTTTTTTTTTAATTAATATAAATATATTTACATTTATGAAATCAATATGTCGCCTCGGTATAAAAAAGTTGTTTTTAATATCCTCGTAAATAATATAGGTTACGTTGAACTGACCAAAAAATATGTACGGTCAACAAACGTTTGTTGGCCAATGAGGCCCAGAAGATCTAAAAGATCGAACATTCCCACGTTATAAATATCGTAGATAGACATCAATTTAATTTCAATCCCTCTCGTATTATTAAACCGTGCGCTTCCATTTCTCGCGAAAACAAACAAGCGTAATCTCCTCGTTCGATCCACGCATTACCGTTTCGACGAATCTACCGATATTTCATCATCAACCGCCACATGGTTTACAGCCACTCGCCGCAGCAATCTCACCCATCATCTCATCAATAACCATAATCGTTCAAGACTTGTTCCGCGAAGAAAAAAAAAAAAAAAAAAAAAAAAAAAAAAAAAAAAGAAAAAAAA
>NW_025110669.1:421345-423763 GCF_011392965.1 Frieseomelitta varia
AAAAAAAAAAAAAAAAAAAAAAAAAAAAAGAGAGAAAAGAAAAGAAAACGCAAGGCCGGAGCGCTCCGGAGGTTGCGGGATGTTCCAATTAAATTGCAAATTAAAACGCATATTTTATTCGAGCTGGCACGCGATGCCATTGGGAGACGAAGAACGAAGGAGAGGGCAGCGGGCGAGGCGGTGGTTGAAACCACCGTCGTCGACGCCGCGAATTAAGTTCGCCATTTCCGCGGGACTTTCTTCCTCGTCTACCTCTCTCTCCTTTCTCTCTTCGATTCCGCTCATTTCGTGCCTCTTCCATCGTGACGAGAACGACGCGAGAACCACGTAATCTCGTCAATGATTTCGCAAAGTTTCGATTCCGGCCAGCCGAGGAGGGAAAATCGAGTTTCTCCGAGCGCCACCGGACCACGCTGATTTCCAATCCTCTTCGTGCCCTTCCATCGCTTCCTCCTCCGAATGGCTTCCTTCAGCTTCGACATGCACACTTTTATTCTTCCTTATCTCATATTATCCCTTATTTCACTCACTCTGTCTGTCTTTTATTCCTCGATCTCGCAACCTTCCATCTTCGTTCTCCTTTGACCCTGAGCTTTCCTCGTTTCCCTCGTTATTTTGCACGAATTACCATTTTCCGGGACAACTCGCTCGCGATTGAAACCAAGCGGGACACGGCAGTCTTTCAGTGGTTCTTGCGCGGCTTCTTCCTTGTTTTCGTCTCCGGAAGAACATGAAGAACGCTGGGTTTTATAAAGAAATCGAGGCTTAGGTAACTTGGTTGTCAGAATGATCTGTAAGTTATATGTGGAACGAATTATTGATAATTAAACGAAACGAATTTTCTTTTGTATAAATAATATTATAAATGAAACAAAGTTTCGTATAAATGGTGTACAATAGTCAGTAGTTTTAATATCTTTATAATTGTCCCATCTATAGCTAGTATAGTAGTACAAGTAGAAAAGTAGTAAATGTAACTAAAAAAGTAGTATAAGTAGTGTAAGTACTACTTTTCTACAATATAGTTAAATGTCATTAAAAGTTTTACAATCACAACCTAAATTAATTGTACTGTTGTTGTTTTCAGTTATACCATATTACACATATTTTTTGTTACATTGTTTTTCTGTTTTATATATTATGTCACTACATATTAGTAGTGTAAGTACCACTTTTCTACAGTATAGTTAAATGTCATTAAAAGTTTTACAGTCTACAACCTAAATTAATTATACTGTTATGCTGTTTTCAGTTATACCGTACTACATTGTTTTTCTGTTTTATATATTAGTTATTTGTCACTACATATTAGTTATACGTATGGTTGCCACACTCTCGCAAAAAGAATTTAGATAGTCTGTCGAAATAAAAATAATCGAACCAGAAACGGAGACTTTGATAATGTCTGTCCACGGTCACGTTAATCTTTCTGAACGAATAGACACTTAAACACAGACGCCCAATATCAGTGCATGACCCAGCGCAAACTTCCAAAAGCTTCTGCACGCCCCCATAAATGCCGGAATAATCTGTTAATCCGCGAATCTCGAAGCGAACAGATATTTAAGCAGACCGTTAAAAACGTCGGTTGGAAGGTGTCCAAAAGTAGTATGCCGCGGTTTTAGCCAGACTTTATCTCGACGATGGTCTTCTTTTTCTTTTTTTTCTTTTTGCGCGCGCTCGATCGTCCGAAAAAGACAAGGGGGACATTACGAGCCTGAAGCACCGTCCTGGCAGAAACTATCGTCCTCGCACCGGCGGCGAGAACAATATCTCGTTACCACGAGTGGGGTAGTCTTCTTTTTCGAAAGAAGCCACGAACCCCGAAAAGCCATTTCGCGGCAGGAATATCCGGAATCTTCCGACGAGGGCAGAGAAGAGTCTCGAGGTCCGAAGCGAAAACTTTCCGCCTTCGTGGCGAGAGAATCGTCTCGACACGAGCTGTGTTCATGTACCGGGAATACGTCTCGTCCGAAAGTTTCGTTTCGCGGGCGGAACTATCGCCTTCGTCTCGTCCATCCTTTGTTTCCGCGAAAACACACGGGTCCGCGATGGACGTGATCCCCGCCCCGGAGTTTCTTTGACAGCCGAATTAACTTCGCCGCGCGATGCGAACTTTTTTACGAGCTGGCGAATTTTCGGCGGCGGGAGGGGAAGAAAGGGCGAACGCTTCGTCGGTTTGACACCGGTGACAGCCAACTGGCGAGTCGCGTGTCCCCTCGCGAGCTTCTCGTTTCTTTCCTCGGGAAAGTTGAGGCTGACTCGCGTTTGTTACGCGACTCGAAAGAGTTGATGTACAAAGTTAAAGGAAGCGGGCTGTTTTTTTTTTTTTTTTTTTTTTGAAAAAGTTTTTTTTTTTTATTCGCGAGAATGTTCCGGAGAGCAAAATCGAGGAGTTTTTAATTAGAATGTTTAATC
>NW_025110669.1:423773-491329 GCF_011392965.1 Frieseomelitta varia
CTGTTTTTTTTTTTTTTTTGCGAACAGTGTTCTTTTACGACGGAGGGGTGAAATGTACCGGGAATGTGGGACACCCTTCTCGCTGAGGAGAAAAATACGGAGAAAGAAGGGAGCGAGAGTACGTTGAACTTTGGAGAATTAAATATCCGCAGAGGCGGGAGATGACAGAATTTTCCTAGCTTCTGATGCAAGTCGTTGAACAGTGTTAAAACAACAATTCAAGCACAGTGCAAACATTCCGAAATTAAACAAAAAAAAAAAGAACAGACGAAATTCTTCTTTTCGAACTTTAACCGATCGTGAAAATGGATAGGGGCAGACTCTCGGCGAACGGGATAGTTCTCGTCGGTGATGTTAAAGTGAAATCCGATTTCCACCTGGTCGACAAGGTCAAATATGGGGAGCCGGAGGTGGAGAACTGGCTGGATATTTGACAGTTATCCGGCGTCGAAACGGCGGCAATCCTCTCCGTTCTTCGCCGCATTATTCGGCGCGAGGTGAAAAGAACTCTTCCCCCTTCGAGCCACACGGAAGCCGGAAGGCGCGAAACTCCCATGAAAGACGCGGCAGGGGGGGGGGGCATCGATTTCTCTCCCTTTCGCCATGGTTTTCCGCTCGAACTGCGGCATCGAACGTGGTTCGGGACTTCAAACTCGCCATCGAGTCTTCGAATAGTCGAGAGCAACGAGGTTCGGTATTTTTACTGCAGGTTCGACCGGCAGAAGCGTATTTCCTGGTATCGGCAGACGCCGTGTATCGGAGTGCGTGTAGCAATATCGACGGAGGGATGAAGAGGCGATTCGGGGCGGGATTTCGCGAAAGCGAAGTGCAGTTCCAAGTTATTGTTTCGACGGATTCGACGAGAGTGCAGTCTTGAATTGATTGGAATGCTCGACGATGCCGCCATGCATGATTTATTGAATGTTTATCGTGATTGACGGGAGATTCGAGGGTTTGTGGGAATCGTTTTATGATTGTTACCGGGCGCTCCCCGGTTACGGGGAACTGGGTATCTTTGCACGTTTATTGGTGCGCCGAGGGTGATTTATGCGTTTATTGGAAACTTGAATGAAAAGTCTGTGAAATACGAGCGAACAAAGGGGCGTAATGTCGAAATTTTTAATGTCGCGAACTGTACCTTTAGAGCGTGAGATCAGAATTTATTTTTTTCTTAACGATGGCTTGCATTATTTTGACTAAAATTTTCGTGTTCTTTTGAAACCTTTCTCCAGAAGAATGATCGAAACACGTAACTCTTTTATTCGAAACTTTTATTGAAACAAAAAAAAAAAAAAAAAAAAGAAAAAATCGCTGGATTACAAAGTATTTTAGAAAATATTTTACTTTTTGATATATATATATATATATATCGAGCGGAAAAACAGCGATCGAGCATTCAAAGGGAATTCAACGGGAATCGCAATACGCGACGAAGCGAAAGTGCTATCCACTTTATTATCGGTCCACTGCTGGTCGATACCTCGGTGGACAATAATAGAACACTGACGCAATAGGAACGCATTGACGACGTCAGGGAAAGCAGATCGATCGTACGTTTGTCTAGTGAAACGGGAGCGTCTAACTCGTAGCTCCCTTCCTTCGAGCAACGTAATTGTTATCGCGACTAAAATAGCCAGATCGGCGGGCGGTTGCCCGAAAGAGTTAAACCCTCCCATTCAGATCGTCCTTGGCGTCGTATTGTCCGGCTGATGGCAGTAAACGTTGGTATTAACAGCTCCATTTACCTGTAAAACTTAGCAATAAATTACACCGGCAGCACCCCCTGCTGCTTTCAGCCCTGTTCTTCCGGATTGATTCTATAGTGGTCTACTCTGGTCTACGTTGCTACGATTTATCTGGCAACTATAAATCAAATTTTAAAAGCCGAGCTTTGGAAATTGAAACGCTAGCGTCGTATTCTGTGAATTTCACGTGTGTGAAATGCGTGTGAAGACAAAGATTTAAGGGTAAGATCTTTAATTAGAGAGTATCGAGTGATGGTAGAGTGAACTTTAAGATCTCGAGAGAACTTTATATCTCTTTGTCATCACTTTTCATTCGGACTTATTCAGTATTCCTTAATTAATAATAATTAATATACTTTGATGTTAAATATTAATATTAATTAATATATTTTAATATTAAATATTAATATTAATTATTACACTTTATATTTATTATAAACGACGTGGGTTTAATTTCGTTTCTTTTTCCCCCAACGAGAGATAACGAGGAAACGCTGGTGACCATACTGTTTCGAGACACATCGATCCAGATGCGATCGTTCTTAATCCCTCTCTCTCGAACGTGTCGTTTCACGAGCAATCGCGCGCCACCTGATCCACTTGTAACCCTCCATTCCAGGCGTAATAAACGCATAATGAATACTTGTTGCTTACGCAATGGCCACGAGTAATTCGGCTCGTAGAGCGGCCCGGTGTGTCCAGCCAGTTGTTTCTCGGCAAGAGACAGGTTCGTTAACGAACAACCGGTTACTCGCTGGATAATGACAATTTATTACCCCGGAAACGATCCGTTATCCTGTCCGCCTGCCGTTTCAAATAAAAGAAGAATCAACGTCACGAGGTAGAAAGGTCCATAAGAAGAAGAAGAAGAAGAAGAAGTGGAGATGGAGGGAGAACAGCCAGACCAAACGAAATAGGATCGCGGAACCAGAGATGATAAGACGATTAATTGTCGCACGCGTGTCGCCGTTTCTCACGAAGCGCTGGCAGTGAGAAGGAGATCCTTAGAAAAATTACAGGAGATTTCAAGGGAGGGGCGGCGGGGGGGGGGGAGGAAGACACCGCGGACAAATTGGGACACTCGTTACGGATTATCGGAAGTGAAACGAAGTGTTAAGGTGTTGGTATTAGTCAGTATCAAGTCGCGTTTTTAACGCAGACGCGATTTCCTTGCTATTTGTCAGTCTCGGTTTCGGTACTTCAGCAGGAACGCTTCTAACTTTCGGAGAATTCAAACAGAGTTCAAATTGTGAAAGAAATTCAGCTAGATTTTCTTTAATTTTTGCGTTATGGCCAAGAGCATGTGTCAGTTGATAATGACGTGGACAATTCCCTCAATCCGGCGCGACTAATTATAAAGGCCCAAACATTTGTGCTAGAACTGACATAATACATAGTCAATCGCGCCGAGCGATTTCTCCTTACGGTTATAACCGTGTCTCGCGCGACTGGAACGATATTTCACGGCTGGCGCGGTTAATGCCCGTATTGTGTCCGATGAAAATCGAATCGATCGGACGAATTGTTTGGGCAAGGATTAAAAATTATGCTCGAGTTGCCGGACAGGATGGAAGTTCCGTGGCGCGTATCCGTTAATGAATCGACGGCCCACATTTCAGAGTTAGGGGAGCGCGTGTGTGAGAAAAGCCTGTTATTCGATACCGCCGCCAGTAAACCGGATTACCGCGCTTACGCTCGCGCTGTGCCGGCGCGCCACGGCGCGATGCATTTCCCTTTGTGACACGCGCTCCGGACGTGCGGACAAAGCGCGCGGTGATTTTCATATTGTGCCACGTGCGAGCACCGCACCCCGGATTTAGTCCACGCTGTCGCAATCCGATTTTTAATACTTTAATCGTCACTTCGTTCGTTGTTATTAGAATCGTTGTTAGAATTCCAAATGGGCTGTGTGTCTCAGTTTCGTCGCGACACGTCTGCTTGGCATTTGTCGCAGGTAATAAAATTGCACGTGTTTGACAATCTCTCTTTCTCTCTCTCTCTCTCTATCGCGCGATTTAGTATTGTCTGATTTCTCCAGTTTCTTCAAACGAATACGCTCGTGCCGAGCGGAGGCGCGCGTTTCTTGATATCACAGACATCTCGTTTAATTCCTTGCGCTGGCAACTGGTCTGCGGACCATAACGAGTGACCGTATACAATAATTCGTCGCTTTCTTTTGAACTCGTCGGCATGGCATCACTGAATATAAATTATTAAGTAAGTTTTATTGTAATTATTAAGTAATAAACTTATCATTTGTTTTGCCTGGGTTACATTTAAATATACATGAAACTGTGAAAATGTTGCAGTTCAGGAGAAAAAATTCTCGACGTGGGTAACACGTCATTCCAGCACGAGAGATTAACACCAAATGTACCAACGCTCGGTTAAATGACCGATTTAAGAATTTAAATTTAAAATTCTGTATTCTTTCGTTCGTTTGACTCTCATCTCAAGGGAAAACGAAGAAATCTAGTTTTTTTTCTTGTTATAAGTTGTTTCGTGCATTGTTAAACTGACAATTAACTGTATTCCTTTCGTTAAAAGAACCTGAGCGATAGGTGTACATATATAAAGCACCAGTGTTAACTAAAAATAATTGGTAATCAATGATCAATAATGATCGAGAAAAGTTTCATGTTTTCGAACGGAGATTCGAAATATTGTAACGCCATGTCTCAAGCCATTATCCAGGCACGGATTACGCTGTTTTTTGATTCGACCGAACGTATTGTCGCGTTCACCAGTCTCGTTTCGCCGCGTGTTCCGCGACAGTGAATAAAACTGGATAAACCTCGGTGAAGTAAGTTCGCCAGGCTTGAATAACGGCGATATTTCAGGGAAGGGGGAGCGCGGCGAGTGAAAGCGTGAAAGCTTGTTTCCAGCAGGTCTGTTAATTCCTGCGTCGCAGCCAGAGGCGTGCTCGATGTACGAATAAACCGCGTCCCTCGCGATTTTATGACACCGGAGCCGCCGGCAACGACGAACGGTCGGCGATCGACGAACTGGTGAAATAAATGAACGCGAATTACTCTTTACGCGTATAAAAGCGGGACGAACATTTGCCGACGTTACTGTTTGTCAAAGAGAGTCTTTACGAGCCTTGATGTTCGTTGGTCGATCGAAGGAACGATTAGAATTTACGGAGAAACGTAAGAAATTGAACCGTGGGCGCTGTTCTCCATGCGAGAGAGGTGTTTCGGAATGCATAGAATTTTTTCGCGTTCTCCTCGCAAGTGGACCGTGCCGCGCAACAAATTTTTCTCGATAAAGTTGGCGAAGAACGTGGCGCTCTTGGGCGTGTATTTATCACGAAGCGAGCGCGGAATTTTATCTTGGGAAATTGTTCGGGAAAGGATCTGTCTGGAGCAGTATTTTAACGATATTAAGTGAGAAATTTATCACGAGCAGAAAATTAACTTAAAATTTTTAATTCTTGGCGTATGCGCTGCGAAAGGTAAGTAACTTCTTTCGACGATTTTTATTCAAAATTTCTTTTTCTTTTTTTTTTTACAATTTTGCCTCAGCCTGTACAAACATGTATATATATATTATATACAAACATGTATATATATATATTATAAACATTTATATATATTATCCAAATAGAATTATGATTAGACTGAAGTAGCATAATATTGTCTGATCAAAACTCAGCAACTTCTTCCGTGTCGAACAATTTTTATTCATATCTTTCTTTTACAATTTTAGAAACATTCTAAGATGATGATTTTTATTGATTCTGTTTATGCAAATACGTACATATACATATACAGATATTACACAAAAGTGATTTTACTGAAGTAGCGTAATATTGTCCGATCAAGACGTATCTCATCTACTTCAGCAGCACAAATACCCGTCTTAGCGACCGTCTGACCAATCCGCGCTTGTTCTACTCAATGTTCTTTCCTTTGATCTCGTCACATTGTTAATTCATTAAAAATTCACGTCAAATTCAAAGTATATCGGTGTCTGAGAAGAACAAGCATCCTCTACTTGATCTTCTCGTCACTCTCTCCACGGGTATTAATATTCTCAAAATCCCTACCAAAGCAAATGTTCCAATTCGACAAGAAGAACGGCATTTTCTATCACCGGCAGGCCATACTATCCGCTTCTTCGGGTAGAAACCCGTGGCTCGTATCGAGCTTCACTGCAGCGTGCAACGACACACAAATCAGTCGGCGGTATTTCCGAAGCTCGTCGATCCGCGAGCTCGTTGGATCTCCGCTTTCACAACGAAACCTCCCTCCTTCTCTCTTCTCCTCCCTTCATGTCCCTTGATTCGTGGCGCAACGAGAGAAAGCAAGCAAAGAAAAAAGAAAAGAAAGGGAGAAAAAAATAGGAACGAAAAGAGAGAGAGAGAGAAAGAAATGAAAGAGCGGTCCATCGAGCCGTGGAACGCGTACACGTGGACGATGGCAGCGAGCAACAGCGGCGAAGGCCAGGAAAAAAAGAAAAGCTGCTTCCTCGCGCGGCGCACCACCCGGCCGACATTTTTGCCTTTTGGCCGTGTTCCCGGCGTGCTTTCACGGTTATTGTTCTCCCCGAACGCCGTTTCCATGTCCCTGTTATCATCGTCCTTACCTTCGTCTGGCTGTTTCCTTCCTGCCGCGATCCCGCGTGCCGCAAACTCCGCGTGTACCCTTGCCGATTCTACAAGCTGCTTGCCACGTCCTCGATCAATCTTTCAGTCTTTTAACCACGTTGCGTTGGCAACTAATTGCAGACCATAACGAGTGATCAACCCGTATACGACAATAATTCGTCGCTTTCTTTTTGAACTCGTCGGTGTAATGTCCCTGGATAGAAATTATTGAGAAGTAATAATGAAATTTATTACCTGTTTTGCCTATTCTTTGTTTTACTTGAATATACTTAAAACTGAGAAAATATTACAATTTTGGAACAAAAAATTCTCGTGGCACGTTATTCCAGCGCCAATCTGGCCAGGTCGGAAAAATTGACGAGTCTTCTTCTGTTCGTCTTCCTCCATCTTTCCTTGCTCTTCAAAGTTTCCTTTTTCTGTTAGCGTTCGACAAGTTTCCTCGTGGGTTCGTTCTGATCAACGAATTCGTTTCTCTTTCTCTCTCTTCTTTTTTCCCTCCTGTAAGATTTCTATGTTTTCATCTCTCTCTATTTCGAAAGGCAGACGCGAGGCGCACTGGCGTCTAGCTTTCTGCCGCACGTTTGTTCTCTCAGTGCCTTCGTGTTGCTGTCCTCCTGACTCGTTCGTCAGCTCTCCTTTGAGGATGGCCAACGCCTTCATGAATATGCATCGCGATAACCTGGTGGCTCGTGAGCGGAAAGAGACATGCTGGCTCGGGAAATCGTCCCGTCTCGTCGCGTTTGATGCCTGCGTTCGAGCCCGGGACGAGAGCCGGTCGATGAGCCTTTCCCCTGGGATTAGATTTGACCTTCGCTTTGGAAACCTCGCGTTTCCGTGAGAGGATCCCGGAAGTTTCCGCATCGGAATGTGCGGATTTGCGAGGAAATTTGGCTATTGGATTTCATAGGACGACGTAATCTCTGACTAACTCGCTGCCTGGAATTGGAAAATACCGTGGAAAAGCCGGAAAATACCGGAGAACAGATGAAACAAAAGTTGTTTCTCAAGCCGACGCGTTGAGTTACTCGGAAGCAAACTGTGGGATTAAATTTGTTTGCTGTTGTTTCTCCACGATAGAAAATCAACACCGTTCGTTAGCGGCGTTCGAGCCGTTTTCTTGGCGTCTATAGATCGTAGGGCCTCCGATCCAAGTCAGTCTTAAACGCTCGGCAAAGTTGCCGAAGTTCCAGTCGAGTCTTATAGATTGTATGACGCCGGTAGGAAATTAACGCTGTACCGCTTGTACCGTAAGCCGTGCAACGCGATACCAACTCCGCGAGTGAACACTGTCTCGCTCACTGTATGCAAATAGAGACGGCTTTAACTATCCTGAAACGAGTTCCCTTCCTTCCTTCACCGCCTCTTCACCAGCAGAGAGAGAAAAAATTCCATTACTTCTTCGGAGAGACGTTCCTCCTCCAATTTTCAGCTAAATAAATCCTCTGAAAGGCTCGTTTACATAAATCTTCGAGTTCCTCTCTCTCTCTCTCTTTCTGCTGTCATAACAGAAAACGAGATGAGTCCATTGGCGAGAGGAAATTCTCTTCGTTTCTTCTCTTTGCTCTTCGAGGATGGAGCGTAGCCTCCGGTGTTTAGACGATTACGCAAAGTTTCTCCCCGATTTTTCGCATCTTCGCCGCATCGCGCGTACTTTTTCATCCGAGAGGGGGAAAAAACGGGGACGAAGTCAAGGATGATCTTCTCGCGGAGAAATTCCACGCGCGGGGAAATTCGAAATCTGGGTTACGCGGGTGTCAGGGTGAATTTACGGCGACAACGTCAGCGAGAAATTGCGTTCCGCCGCGGTAACGTCGCTCGTGTTATTGTCATTCATCGACCGATCTGTACGTCCGTTGGTTTAAAAAGTTGGCCGGACTGACGATCATTTCTCGATTAATTTGACGGTTGTTAGCATGGAGGAGATTGGATTTTTGCGGGTTGGACGCGCATTCGGGTGAGAGCCGAATTTTCCTTTTTCACTCTGGTCCATTAAAAATGTAATCGAGGGCCAACCAATGCTTGACAGAGCTCGAAAGACGTAAATATTCTCTATCTAATCCTTTGCACTCGATTTATTTTCAATGTTGTTGGGTGTAAAGTTGTATTCATTTTTGGGAAAATGAATTAAAGTAAAGAGAAAAAGATTCTGTGCACGACTTATAACCACAAACTAAGTGGGATCTCACATAGTGTTTTACAGTTATTTAACGTTACCATCTACAGCGTGACGTACATATGTGTTTTAGAGTAAATTAGTGTTGTTAAGCTCTAGCATGACGTACGAGTTCTATAACAAATTTGTATTATCATCTCCAGCGTGACATAGGAGTACAAACGATTAAAACGATAGAGAAACGAAGAATCTGAATGTATAGTAAGAAATCGTGTACACAAGAGTAATTGAAAAAACGAGTGAAAATTTACAGTTCGTAGACGAGACGTTTGGTAGGAGGGGCGTTGAATTAATGAAGATTCACAGTCCGGCTGTTCTAATTTCGTTTCACCGCTTATTAATCAAAAGTCCACAGCGTTCTCCACGTTCACGTTTTCACCGTTACGCACGTTCGCTCTGTCTCTTTCCTCTGGCCGCACGTTAAAAATCCAACCAGGGATAATAATACTTCATCCTCCAGCCGCGAGAAACAATATTCGACTGTCTTTCGCGTTTCCACGGCACGGCTCACGTAGTGAAATACGAGTCGATTAACGGTCTCAAGGTGGAAAAATCTGAGAAATCCCCGTGCCGGGCTTCCGCTTTCCCGAGCACACATCGCGATTCTAACAAATAGCCGTACGTATTCGCCCGCCGGGCGGTAATATTTTCCTCCCCGCCAGCCAGGAGCTGGAAGAAATATTAAAATTCGCGGGATACGGAGTGGCCGTTCGAGTGCTTAACCGGAAGATTCACGACGCGATAGCGGAATTACCATAATACGATTAGAGGACGGGAAAGTCAGACGCGAATGTGCATCCAATCAAGAGTTCTGGCTCTCGTATGTAAAAAGAGAGAGAGAGAAAGAGGTGAAAGACACGGGAACGTATTCGTGAAAGGGACAAGGCGAATGACGATAAAATATCCTCGGCTCTTGACGTGGAGAGACTGGCCGTAAAATGCAGCCAACACGCACACGAACGAGCAAATGCAAGTACTGGTACATATAAAATCGTGCAACTGTTCTGCAGTTAATTGCATTGTGCGTGTGTATGTGTGTGTAAAGAGAGAGAGAGAGAGAGAGAGAGAGAGAAAGAGAGCTAAATTTCTGTTGATTATACCGGTAAAAATATTTTTCTATCTTGAAGATTCGTTCCTTGAACGTCTGGCTAATTATATATTGAACAGAAACGGGCTGTCGGCTCGAAGTTAAATATAAAATAAAGTAGAGGATATTTTGATAAAGACGATTGAAGCTGCGACTGCGAAACAAAGACGGATATTACAGATTTAGATAAAACGAAATAACATCTCAAAATAAAACTTTGAATATATTTTAAAGATACTCCTCTCCGTTTTCTAAAATAGTCCTATAAATTTCGTATCTTTGGTTATTTAATTTCGCTTTGCGCTATGCGCTATTTATTCTCACTCTAGATAGAGCTCAGTAACAATAGTCCAAAATTGAAACTAAAGTTAAATTAAAAACACCAAATATCATCTGAATTAAACCCAAATATCAGGACCTGAATTAAAGCTGAATCATCACGATTCTCAATGTTCAGTGATATCAGTTGATACAGAGTTCACTTCACAGTTTTAGCTTGGCCAATTTACCAAGGGCTCTCTCATACACACACACACACACACACACACACACGTACACAGAGATCACGTGACGCGACTAACTGGACAACGATTCACTTCCCCTCCTCGACCGTGTTTCTTTCTCCTCTTCGTTCGTCATAGATCCCTCTAGGCAGATCACTCTCGTCGATCGCGCGCGGTATTTCGCCGAGTTAAAAGTGGCCCTATTCCGGCTGCACCTTCGCCGTCGCTCGTTAATCGACGAACCTTCCCGCTGGAATTTCGTTCCCGGGGTTTTAGTTGGCCGATCCCCCGCCTCGAAACTAATTTGCATTCGTCCGGTTTTACGGCGGTTGGCCCGCTCGATCACGCAGGATTAACGAATTCCGGCCGCTTAGATCGAGCTCGATCGACGCTCTGGCCGAATTCGTTGCCAGATATTGGCCGAGAACGGAGTTAAAGGACGGCCGGATCCAGTTTTCCCCAACGATATCGCCTGGATTAGGCTCCGACGGCCTCGAGCCTGATTCTTCGTTTAACGTTTTTGATTTACTACCGAACGGTTTGTTTGGAATCATGTTGCTCGAGCTTGCGGGTTTTCGCAGAGTTTCGATCGACGATCGAAACCTTCCCGTTCACTGCTTTAAGATATATTTTTCAGTTCGAATACACGTACATCGTGTAAATTTCATGGAATGCAATAATGATACATTCTTTTTGTGTCTGGTACAGATTATGAGAGCACGTAAAACATTTAAGTGTTTTACTTTTCGTACAGTAAAAACTGTAGTGTGAATGCAATTGACGCTAACACGCATGTATTAAAAAAAAATATACACTTTGAAACTTTTGTACCAGACAATTTTTTTTATGAGGTGGATAATGGTATGGTAATATTTATTGTTCCTGTCATCTATGATATTTTCTATATTATTTGTCCTTTGAACTTCTCTTTAGAAGTCTACAGTTGAGAAAGTTATGGCGAAAATTTGAAAACAATATTTCGCAACATTTACAAAGCGAAAAATTCGTGGAGCCTAGTTTACTTAATATCTATTTTTCAAAACGTTATATCGAACTACGATACAGTCCAAATATTTCATTAATTGCTTTGTCAGTCATGTTTGCCAACAGTTTCGTTTATATTTCTCGCGCGAATTTTATTTACTAGATGTTGTTTGCGTGATTACACAAAGTAAATATTCGATTACAACTCTCCGATCTCTTTCACGCTGTTTCCTTTTTTATTTTTTTATTTATTTATTTATTTATTTCTTTTTTTTTGTAAATTGAGGTTGAAATTTGATCCGTTAATAGTAAAGTGCAAAACTTTGTCGAGGCGCGATGCGTAAGAGTTAATCATTCGCTGAAAATTTTCGTTTAAATCTCAACGGGTGGGACATTTGAAAAATGGGGTGAGGGGAAGAAACGAGAGAGATTTTATCTTTCTGCGATTAAAAATTTGAGAAATTTGAACGTCTGTCGCGGGGAAATTACGTTCGAAATGAGTTGGTTGGGAGATATCACGGGTCGAATACATCCTTTTTTAATGGCCACGATGCAATTAGTTGTACCGACGGAGTATAAATTTGCTATTGTTAGCGAGTGAAACGCATCGCCAATAAAGAGATCTATTCTGTTTTCTGAGAAGGTGAATAAAGTCTCCAAGAAATTTCATTATTAAACCTTTGTACTATACGATTCGTCGAATTGTGAAATTCTACGAAATGCTCAGATCAATAAATTACTTTACTATTTCAACATTTAACGGCATGTAATTTGCCGCTAAACGTAATTAAAATGACATACGTGATGACAATGAATAAATGCAACAGATGCGGAGATGCATTCTCATCGAACGTTTTTTAAAAAAATTGCATTTCCTTAACCGATTCTTGCGAGTGAAAAAAGCATAGTATAATTTACAATGAGCATAATATAATTTACAATAACAAAACATGACGTAATTTACAAAGTGTGCGGGAAAAGTACCAATTTCTTTCGCAATGAAACTCGCCGCTAATTTCGCCAGAAGCACCGACACGGTTTCTAGTAACCGCAGTAGCAAAAAATCAACAACAAAAAAAGAAAAAAAAACAAGAGGAAAAAGGAAAAAAAAACGAAACCCGGCATTTTAACGGTTTCGGTATCTCTGTCGTTAATAATTATATTCCATTTTCCGATTGGTCGACGCCGCGGTAAAAAATTGTAAATAGAGGATTCGGTATCGTAACCGAAGCCGGATTCGCTCGATTCGCGCGCGCACTCGTCCGCGCGTTACAGTAAAACGAATCGCTGCTGGCGAGTTTTCACCACAAACAGTGTCGGCCTGTTCCGACACGATCGGGTCACTTCGATTTTCCAATAATAATACCGCTTGCTTTTGTAATGTGTCGCTTATTTTTTCGCGAGCGAGAGCAACGTGCCGCGCGGAGATCATCGGCTGGTGAATGATCGAGAAAAATTCTCTCTGGGCGAGAGAAGGGAATTTTCGGGGTGCAAACCTCTGACACGGTGCGTTGAAAAGGTCGCGACT
The DNA here is from genome assembly GCF_011392965.1 of Frieseomelitta varia. Lineage (NCBI taxonomy): Eukaryota > Metazoa > Arthropoda > Insecta > Hymenoptera > Apidae > Frieseomelitta > Frieseomelitta varia. Next base: position 436,406 of record NW_025110669.1, read on the forward strand.
GCGTTTGTGTCGGTTTTCAGTGGCCCGAATGCGAGAGAATGAGAGCGTATCGTTTCGTTCTTTTTTTCGCTCCTCTCTATTTTTTCCCATTTCCCCTCCCCCCTTTTTTTCTATTCATTCTACCTTCCAACAACGACAGGATGTATTTACATCGCTGTTATCGAACATTTGGAAAAGAATTTATCTCGCGAGGTCGTACGATATAATTGTACAACTGTAACCAGGCGAGGAATGATTACACGCTGGGAAACTTGAACGTCGCGTTTCGGATGATTGATGACGCTGAAATGTAGGACAGTGCGGAGTCTTCTTCTTGCCGCGTGTGGACGATTTACAGTTTACTCTGATATTTCTTCCGGGCCTCTTGTCTTCTACGTTTTTTTTTTAATCTACTACTGTCTGATATTAATTTTCATTTAAGAGCACACATTTGGAAAAAGTTCGTAAACTTAAAAAATAAGGCACACGTACATATGTGAAGTTGAACGTGTACTTCGCGCCTGACCGATGATTGACTTTCATCACTTACTGTGTATCTCGACGCTCTTTTTGAAGTCTGAACTGTAATATAAATTTCACTGTAATTATCAATTCATTTTCTCTAGATGAAAAAATACGCGCAAAATATTTAAAATAAAATACACGCGTACCTCGCGTCTGACAGATGATTGACTTACATTACTTGTATCTCGACGCTTTTTTTGAACTCTAAACTGTAATATGAATTTCACTGTAATTATCAATTCATTTCCTCTAGATGAAAATACGCGTAAAATGTGTAAAGTAAAATACACGCGTCTGACTACTGATTGACTTGCATCACTTGCTACATGTCTCATTAGCGCCCCTTCGTTTAATTTCCCTATTTCACGTATTCGAGCTACATCGCTCATCGTTTCCACTATAATTTACATGATTGTCAATTCGTATTTTCTCGTTTCATTCGATACTCCCCTTTATCAATCGTTTCGTAATCAATCAAAATCAGTATCAAGTTTGCCCGATACGAAAACATAAAGCCCGGAGGAAAATCAGTCGATTTTGACGAATTCGTCTTGCGGGCAAGCGGCGCAACTCGCGGCGAATATAAAGCTGAATTTTCCCCGTGATCCATCGATAGCCGAGTAACGGTTTGTGGAGTATTGTGACAGTCCGCCATTATTCTTCGCCGCGTGCATGTCGGCCGGTGTTTTGCCGGATCCATTTTATAACGTCGCATTTTTCAAGCACGCAGGCAACTGGAAACTCGCGGACGTTACGAATAGATAAGTCATTTTCCTACCTTGAAAAATCGACCGCGGCTCGCTCGCTCGCTCGTTCGCCCGGAAACGAAACTTTTCCTTAAGCGCTCTCGTTATACGAAACAGCAGCTGCTGCGTTTGTTGTCTCTCGCGTTTCGTTCGCTGCATTTCACACGAATATTTTTGAATGACGTTCAGAGTAAGACGAGATTTTTCAAACAATAAGTAATATGGAAATGAAGAACACTTTCATCGCTACGTAGTATTTTCTAATAATTAGACATTTCGAACTCCACAAGTGATATATATATATATTTATATATTATATATATATATATATATATATATATATATATATATATATATAAATTTCGACGCGTTGATCGTGATTTTACGCGAGCGAGTTTCTCTCCCGTGTACTTCGTGCGACGAGAATTCGAAAGAATTTGTCAGAGCCGTTGCCAGATCGAACACGTTTTACAAAAATAGCCTAAACGAAAGCAAAACGTCGGAATGGTAGCAGGGAACGATATATAAATATATATATATATTTTTTGAGCACTGTTTACACGAAATATTAGAGGAAGTTCCAGTCGATATTAGATTATTCGTATGCGGTTTATGTATGATGGAGCTCCGCATTTTAGCCGAGTGGTTAGGCAATTTTTAAATCAACATTTTGCAAATAAATGAATTGGTCGTCCTATTGCATGACCTGCTCGTTCTCCGAATTTGAATCGATTAGATTTTCATTTGTGGAGACATTTAAAATCTATTGTACACGCAACATCGATTGAAAATGCTGAAATACGAAATAGAATAGAGCAAGGCTTCCGACAAATTCGAAAAACACCAGGAATGATAGAAAGAGTAATCAGATCAATGACAAGACGCGTATAGGCTTGTATTCAAATGCAAGGTGGTCATTTCGAGCATCTTTTGTAAAAGTAATTAAAACAGAAAATTATATCTCATAGACGAAGACAGATAGGACATATATTTATGTGACTTTTTTTCATTATTTTTAGGCGTACAATCAGGTCTCGAATTGGGTCCCACAAGTTACGAAATAGCCTGTGTTTATATTATATATATATAGGACTCGAATGGTTGGAGGAATTCGCGATACCGTACCGACGTCCCTGGTGGTGGCTGCTCATTCTCCTTTCACGAGGTACGACACCTCGCTCTATTTCTATTTTCTAGCCAGCGTAATTTTATTTGCTGCCACGCGTCGCGTTTGGGAGCTTTTAACGTTTTTAAATTGTCCCTCTGAATTCTCGTCCGTCGCTCCGTCACTCTGCTCGTACGTTCCCTTCGGTAATAAGTTCTGGAATTGCGGGAATCTAGAAAGGGAAATTCCCTTTCCCTTCGTTTCTCTTTCTTTGGCTACAGTGGATCGTTTCACCTTTTTCCCACCAATTTTTTGCTCTCTCTTTTTTCCCTCCCCCTAAGTCCACTTAGAAAATTTGTTATTTCACTTAAATCTCTTACGAACTCGAAGAAAGTTTCCATCCAAGACCCCAACGCGCCCGAGCCCGAGGAAGTCTCCAAATCGTAAACTAATCCTTTCGTTATCCCGAAAGAGGAAAAGGAAGAGAGCACGGTGGTTCTCCGAGCTCCGCTAATTCCATCTTTACCCAACTCACTCTAATAGGAATTTTTGACGCGGAGATGAGTCGCGAGGACAGCGAAAGGAGACGCGTAATAAAGGCTGAGGAGTTTTTTGCCGGCTTTCGTGTCAGCTTAAGAAACTCTGATTTGAATTCGGAGGTGAAATTACGCTCAAAGTTGCCACGTCGAACCACGTTCTCCTCGGTTATTTTCCTTCGTTCGCCCCTGGATCTCGTCTACAATTTTATTCGAATTAATTTCCTTCGCGACGTTGTCCTCCGTCCTCCTCTTTTTCTTTCTTTTTTTTTTCAGTTCTTACACGTACGAAAAAGAGTCCATCTCGCATTCATCTCGTAACAGAACACGAAAACCGCCGAATTCTTTTTCTCTCGGCGCTCGACTGCCAACTGCGAACGCTAACGTGAATCATAATATCGCGATTAACCTCTCGAACACGAGACCTCGAGTCGTCTACCGGGTTTTCTTTTTTTACCGAGGGAGAAATACCGTGGCGACAGATGGCGACCCGTTAACGAAGCTAGTAGATCATCCCTGTTTGACAGACGCTGGAAAAACCGGTTCAGATAAGAGTGTTTGGACGCTTCTTGCTCCAGGAGAGGTTCTTGCTTCTTGTTATTGGAAGATTTCATGAGCCTGAGGATTTTGTAGTTACTTCCAGGAGAGAATCTTGTTACTATCACTTTGCAGTAATTGCGTAAATTAAACGTGAATTAATTGTGGCGAGAGGGGGGGGGGGAGTAGATCAACAACATCTCTCGGTGACGATTATTTAATACTTGATAGTAATTTTGGAGGGAGAATCTTGTATTTATCCGATAGCTCCGAAGAGAGCAGTTTCTGCGATCAATTAGATCAATGAGAATGAAGCTTCGAGTAGAAGGCGATTAATATTGGAAAAACCTCCATTTACCAAAAGGACATTTATGGAATAATTAATTTCCACCTAACAGTTGTATTTTATTCAGTAATTTCGTACGTAGATTGACGACAAAGAGATTTTTAATGACATTTTGTGAAGGATTGTCAATTCGTAACAATTTGTTTACAGAGTCGCTAATTTTTTCGACTGGCCCCTCTCTCTCTCTCTCTCTCTCTCTCTTTTTCTCTCTCTCGTGTTCATTGAAAATATGCAGGATGGTGGTACACAACGCAGCTCGTCTGATACACCGTGGCGCAATAAAGTCATAAAGTATCTAAGTATTTGCTATCGCGGCGAGCATAAAACAGCGGAGCATTTTCATTTTAAAACAAATTATTGCCACGGTATCGTAGCCCCCTTGATACCCATGCAACTTTTACGAACCACATTTTTTAATATCAGCAGATATTTCAGTCAAACGAAGTTACTGCCGCGTATCTTTTATCCTCCGTGAAAGATAGGTAGAAAGAGAGAGAGAAAGAGGGAGAGAAGAGAGGACACTTGTAAAAGAGGACTTTGTATATCCCATTTGCGTTTCGATTACACATTTATCGACACATCGAAATATTCGACAGTTTATCGGCCCTTCGGGTATCGCTCGGATTGCCGCAGCAGCCAGCCAGCCAGCCAGCCCGGATCTTTTCATACAACGGTATAAAATTTCCCAGGAATCGGGCAACCCGTACACTGCAGAAATTACTGGCGATCGGTGCTCGTATCTTCGCGACGCATGACGGGCCGAACCTAAATATCCGCCCCTATACACCCGCCCCGTTATTTAATAAAGTTCCAAACCAAAGTGCCAATATTTTCATCCCATTGAAACGTTATTGCTACCTTTTCCGAGTGTTTGACCGCTCGCCGTCCCATCCCCTTTTACAGGGTTTATTCCCCTTTCACGGCGAGCTAATTCACGACGAACGAAAATTTTTTTCAATCTCGAGGATTTAATCCGTTTTATTTGTTCGCATATCGATGCACGCTTTCGCTACACGCGATAACGGTCCAAATATGCGAGACAATGAAATAAAAATCAAGAAATTCGGGAGAATTTTAGTTTTTACTAAACTGTAGCGAAAAGAGAAGCAAAGAATACAACGCACAATGCCGATCTACAATGTTAATTGTTTGAATGAAAATGATGCGCGAACGTATCTAATTTCTTCTCTCTAAAAAATTTTTTCTCCCTTTTCAATGGTAGCGGGAATAGACGATCGCCGAGCTGCCGATTGGCCGAGCTAAAACTCTCGAAACAGCATTACTGGCTGCGTGAGGCAGCCAGCTACACCGTAGGGAGCATTAACGACGCCGAGGGGTGGGTTCGTTCACCCGAGAATTAATTAACGAGATCCCGTGCGCGACGTAATGAAGACTCGACTGGAGGAGAGCCGGCGTAAATAGTGGAGCAATTAACGAAACGCTTATCTCCGCTCGTAAGGAGACAAGGAGAGGGCGAAAAGAAGCGTGAACGGGAAGGAATGGGAACGGAACGACGCAACGGCCGTGGCCGTGCGTACCTCTTTCATTCGTCTTTACAGTCAACCTCCCTCCTGAACCACTTCTCCTGAACGCGTCACGGCAAAATACCACCTCGAGCCTTCTTTCCGCTCTTCTTCACCTTCTTCTTCAACCACTGTCCGCCTTGGTCGCGCTTCGAAAGAGAGAAAGAAAGAGAGAGACACCTCCCCGTCGTTGCCTCCCTTAACACATCGCTGCGCATCCACAAACGAGACGTTACGTTTTACGCAAACATGCTTGTTCACGCGTGTAACGAGCTCCTCTGAACGATCTATTATGCTTTTTCCTCTGGTGGATGATACCTTTAGGTCTTGAAACCGAGGTTGTGAAGTATTTCGAACTCTCTTTAAAAATCGTTGCAAATGAGAGACTTGAAGCTCTTCAGAGCTGTAGGAACAATTTTTTTCAACAACCGCGAGAGACGTTCGAATCCTCGAGAGAGAAAGTATCCTTACTCGTCCCCTTCCAAAATGACGTAAAAATGTTTCCCGAACGAAACGAAGTCTGTTGGATCTATCTACGTTTCTTTTTTTTCTTCTTCTTCTTTCACAAAGTTGCAGCGATTTAACCTCTTGCGCTGGCACGTCGAGAATTTTTTGTTCCAAAATTGTAATATTTTCTCAGTTTTAAGTATATTCAAGTAAAACAAAGAATAAGCAAGACAAATAATAAATTTATTACTTCTCGGTAGCTTCTATTCAGCCATAACATACCGACGAGTTCGAAAAGAAAGCGACGAATTATTGCACACCGTTTTGTCACTCGTTATGGTCCGCAATCAGTTGCCAGCGCAAGTGGTTAAATGATCGAACATCTTTCATCGAGCACGAGACTACTCTGACGAACGGAGAAATTCAATTTACGCTTCACTGACGTGTTTATTTTGATTTAGGGGAATAATCTCGAGAAACCACTTGGCAGAATTTAGCAAAAAAGGAGCAGGAGTTCAAGCCCGAAGAAACTGTACCGTCGTCCGGTGACGATCACGACTTCTGGTTCCGCTCGTAAAGCTCCTTCCTGCTCGCTCTGGCCTCATGATTTAGGGCACTGGTAATTCTTCCGAGATGCCCCGGCAAATTTTTTTCCTCCCCGCGACGAAATTTATCGCGCTGTAACTTACGGGGAACGTAACTCGCGTTAAAGATGCTTCCAGCAGAGGAGAAACGTTCATATGTTTCGCGAGCGTTAATTACCATCGTTTTGTTCTTTTTTCATTTCATTTTTTTTTTTTCTTCTTTTTTTTATGTTCGACGAAGGTAATTACCGGTCAAATTTATCATTGGATTACCGGCCTATCTTTTTAATGGGCCTTTCGTCTAGTTTAATCGTCCCTGCGCAATTGCCCTCGAGTTTCATCCTCGAATGGCATCGAATCGCGCCGATTTCTTCCTCTCGACTTTGCTTTCGGCTCGAGGAGAGTTTCACTCAGAGGAATATCGAACTTCTAGAGTGACTGCTAATTCATGCCATCGTGCTCAATTAACTCGAATTACGCAACACTTCGCGCGCTTGGAAAATCAAATTGTTTATAGTTCCGCGATAACGCGTAATGAGATAATAACAGGTTGGAGGGTTGATTTACGATTGCGTGTGCACGACAACATCTCTTGCACGTTGAGGCAAAAATTATTTGACCGATTACGTGATCGATTCATATTCTTCACACGTAGATCGTGAAACCGATTCCCGCAACGTCGAAAGATTTGAAAATCGAAACAGTGCATTAACGTGTAGATTAAATTGAAATAACGTTTATTTACTAACAATGCAACACAAATTAACAATAAAATATACGCAGTCACAATTCGAACAAACTTTTTCTCAACAACTCAAATCGACTCTTTTTCAAAAAGAAAAACGCTTCTCTCGCAGCATTGATACTTCCTTTTCACACGATTAGCAAATATTACGGGCCCGATCTAATTCAAACGCAACTAAAAATATAACAACTACACAGGTTATGATATAACAACGACCTACGATACTATATTAATCCGCGACAGGAAGAGAAAAAGAAAACAGGCGAAAGAGTTGCCGAGTAATAAACTTTCCAATAACCTCTACAGATTTTCCCTGATACTCCACCCCATGTAGACCATCTGCGGAGCGACCGCATGCAGGGAACAAACACCGAACACTGTAAATCACCGCGCCCTCTATCGTTCTCGCGCAACCTTCCACCGAGATCCTGCTCCAGCTACATCCTCCTCTGCCCCATTGTTTCCCTACCGCGCTGAGGATAGTTGAAAAGTTACCGGCAATTTCTCGCGAGGGCGGCGTCGTTGCTTGCACGCATATTGTGCATCAGGCGCCGGGTCAGCGCCGTACGCACGGTTCGCCGCTTTCTTCTCGGGGAAACGTGCGTCCTCCCCTTTTCAAACGACGAGAGGTCGCTGCCAAGTTGTACGTCGTGGCCGCGACAACAATGCGGCGAAAAGTTGCCGGAACTCTCGTGCCGGTTGCGCTGCTCCACCTTCGTCGAGAACACGATCGAAGAGGGGCGGCGGTGTGCGGTGTTAGGGCCCCGAAGAAAACGATGGAAGTTGGCGGCGATCGAACCACCCTTCGGTTCGGTGTCGGGTGGCGCGAACACGCCGCGTCGTAAATCGGCGCCGGAAGTTCCACTGGCTGGCTGACTAGACTCCGTCTCCCCCCGCTATCCACTCGCGGCCGGAAAACTGTGAAAGTTAAATTAATTAGCGGAATCTCTATCGAGGCGGCGCACCACGTTCGGAAAAGGTTCCGCCCGTGTTTTCGAACCCAACGCCACGCTGGCTGTTTGATCGATGCGGCCGCACCACCACCATCACCATCGGCCCCGTCGCCTCGCTCCCGTGAAATTAATTTTCTTCGCCGACACCGACGCCAATTCGCGAATTAATGAGATCGCCGTCGCGCGAATGATCTCGAGATTTTTGTAACAACGGACAGAGTTGCGCGAGAAGACTCGGTACGTCTGATCAGTTTCGCGCTGTTCTACTCGCTACGGATTGCTTCGTTCGTGTACGAACAACTAGCAACTTTTGGGAACAATTCAATATTCTTTGCTTGAATAGTGATAGAATAATTTTATTTAACACATCTTTTTTCTTTTATGCGAATGTGTCTACTTTGTATGTGCACTATGTAAAAGTAAAACCTTGATGATTTCCATAGAGTTATCGACAATCTTATTATTTAATACATTGAATTTAAATTCTAAAAACTCGTATGGATACAGTTATAAATGGTATTGATATATAACAAATTAAATTGTAATTAATTACACAGTAGTATACGATTAAATTAAATGATAACTCTCTAAAAGACTAACGCATATGGTTACTGAAATGAAAGTCTTTTCTTTTACTACAACATAACATCCTTTCATATTTCTCCTCTTTGTCAAAAGAAACCCTGCTTTTGTCTACTTCTTTTGTTACATTCTCGTAGGAATCTAAACCAACCCGAGAATTATCCCCCAAGTTGCCGAAAATTCCAAAATTTTTACACCAGTAGAAAGCGGTTCGTTTTTTTGCAAAAGTTTTGTCCCTGTTATTTCGCGAAACGAAGGTCGAATGCACGATTCGAACGAGCCATCGATTGAAGAGAAGTATCTCGATACAAAAGTGCCGAGGTTCACCTCGTCCACGGGAAACAGGAAGGATGCGTCGCGCGGTGACCAGAAGCGAGACCTTTTCAACAAAGAGCGTCCTTCTTACGTGCTCCGTGGCCACGTGTAATGGGCAAAAAATTGTACTTCATGGCGGCGGTCTAATGAGATTTTGAATTATGTTGTAGTTGCTGCACGCTCCTTGCCACGCTAGTCCCTCCCGATTCATCAGCCCGACCCTCCACAGCCTTCCCATCTTCCTCGTGATTATACGCGACCAGATTACTGTTGAGGTATGGCCACGGCGCCGTTTCTCTGGCTCTTTGTAAAAGTTATTGTTACGCCCGTTACGGGGCGACGTAATTTTAAAGGATCCGTGCGAGAAATTTTCTTTTCAAGTTAAATTCGGCTAATGTCGTCGATGAGCTTTGCTTCAGGCCGTGTAGAATTTTTTCAGAATATATATTTGATGTTAGCGTATGAATGTTCAAAGAAGCTGCAGATATCAAAACGTTGTTTGCACTTCTTTTCTTTTTTAATTATGTGAGACAGTAAGAGCAGCGAATTACACGCTTGAGAAATTTTAGTATTTTGGTAAAATTTGAATGTGAATAATTGTACAAACATTTTTGAAGAAAACGTCAGTATCTAAATGTTACTCCAAGAAACAAAAGATACCAAACAAGAGGGAATGAAATGAAAACAAAGAGCGGAAGTACCAAGCTTCTAGACTCTCCCAAGTCACAAGACGCTTCTAGTCTAGTTTACAAATCTGAGATTTCAATGCTCGTCAAAGTCATAAAAAAAAAAAAGAAAAAAATCGCACGAACGATCGAGAGAAGTAAAGGAGAATTCCAAGAGGGATTCCAAGTGCGTCCAGAGACGTCTGTTCGGTTCGCCGGTGCCTTCTGTTTCCGTGGCGATGCACTCGCCGCCGATACACGGCGACCGGCGAAAGGCGAAAAGGGTGAAAAGGGGAGTAGCGAGAAAGCGAAGAAACGAAGAAACGACGATGGGATGGAATCGAATTCGTGATTCCGGCTGACGTGGCGAAAGGAAACGGCCGAGGCCCTCCGGTGACACGTGGGAAATCACGGTAACCAGTTCCATATATTCCTCAATTTCGATCGGCTCGCGAATTTCCAGGCTTCGTCCCTTTTGCTTCTGCTTCGTCTTCGCCCCTCGATGCCCTGTGTGCTCGTCGACGATCGCGAGCCAGCATCGGGGTCACGCGAAGCTCGCCGATACGATTTCTGGGTCGACGGAATTTCCCATGAGTAATCGAATCGCTGCTGACGGAACACGCGGCATCGTGTTAACGATAATGGCCACCGATAGCTCGCGCACCTTGCCACGCGTTATGTGTGCCATCCTGATATTTCTCGGGACGGGGGCGAGAAAAGTGTCGGCAAGTTTATTAAAAATTACACTTACCAGCGGTGTCGAAGGCGTTGCGATAATATTGGCAAAGAGGTGCTCTGGATTTTAACCCTGTCGAGTGCCTTGGGACTTCGTTCACGTGGGACGTGACAGATTATTTCTCTTCCTTTTTTTTCTTTGTTTTTTTTTATTCTCGCGACTTCTCGAGTCGAAAATCGAAAGATTATGAAATCGAAAAAAAATGTACTTGTGCTTTTTCTCTAAATGTACTAGCGATCTTCGTATAGTAGAATTAAAATCGGCAGATCAACTACTGAGAGATTATTGCGAGATAACTGTGAAATTTTTTAAATTCCATCACAGTCGGAATTTATGAAATTTCAAAAGTGAGATGCTCGACTTTACGAAACGATAAAAAATTTAAGGATATTAAATTCTAGACTGTATTCTTTAAATCGAGCGCAACCAGAGTGTTATAATTACAATTATTTCACGATGTTATAGAAGTTACAGAAATTCAAAGATCCATCAATTTTTCGATTCTTTTAATTCTGCGAAGCGTCATTATCACGGTGATGGAAAGAGTGATAAAACAAGAGTGATTCCTTTCAATCTCTCGACGAGTCGGAAGCAGGTCAACGATCCCGATTCTTTCTTTCGCCACCGAACGAGTCAATGAAAATTCCCGTGCAATCCAAAATTTCCCGGAGCCTTCGTGGAATATAAATCTCATTCGCGGTGAAGCCGGGGATTATTCCCTGGGTGCCGCGGGTGAGAAAAGACGAAGAGAAGAAAAAGAGAACGAAAGGAGGCTACGTCTACTTTTTTACGACGCGTTTCACGCGGGAGAATAAAGAGAGGATTGGAGGAGAAAACGGGAACGAGAACGCCGACCACGCGCTCTTGTTCCCCGCGGTATATCGATATTCGCGACACGTAAACGGAATTAAATTTCCCGCCGTTGGAAATAAGGAATGTCTAAATGAAAATCGACATTCCGTCCGAGGGGCTGCGTGAAAGTGGATAGGGTAATCTCGATGACATAGTGGAAATCAGGGTAGTCGTCTCCAATATATATTCCACCCACTATCGCGACGCGGGGAATGATGCACGGAGAGAGAGAGAGAGAGAAAGAGAGAGAAAATGAGAGAATGGGGAGAGGTCGAAGGAGGTTCGGTGATCACTCACACATTCCTGAGAATCCTTTCCGCCAGCATGTGGGTCACGCGACCTATGCTGAATTCTGGGTCGTCGGAATTTCCTACGAGTAATCGAATAGACGACGAACGTGACACGATAATGGACCGTCGAAGACGCTCGGAAACGTCAAGGGTACATCGATTACCAAACGACGTCGTCGTCGTCGTCGTCGGATGTCCACGGTGATGGTACGTCAGAGTAGCTTGCCGATGTGGGGGAACCTGTTTTCAGGTTGAAATTTTGATAAGATTGGGATTTAGAACAGTTTAGGTATTTGAAGAAGCCTTTTTTAGAACGATATTATTTCAATATTCGAATGTTGTTTAAGATATAACTCGTACGGTACTTTACAGGAAAATCGGACTAGTTTGTTTGAATTTGAATTATTTATTTGTCATGGGTGAATGAATTTCTTATTACATCTGTTTGATTGATACAATTTCAAGAATAGTTTCAACGTAAGTAGAATCGTTTGAAATTGAATTATTTATTTGTCATGGGTGAATGAATTTTTTATTACATTTCTCTGATCGACACAATTTCAGGAACACAGTAGATGGACTGAACATAAATAGAATTACTGAATGAATCGTTTATCGTGTCAAACATGTGAAGAACACACGAGTAAAATTCGTCACTGATGATTCGATGAATTTTTCATCACGTCTATCGGATTGATACCGTTTCGAGAACACAATCGTTTCACGCGTCAATCTCAAATTTCACATCGAAGTTGGCACCAGTTCCATCTAAAACTCAAACTTTAGAGATAATTTCAAAACACCAGGAACTGTGAACGAACGTACAAATGAAATCGCTCGGTGTTTCTAAAAACTTCGTCATTTGCAATCCACGCAGACGCGTTTTGCATTTAAACGCGAAAATTAAGGGAGACAGACACGCCGCGTCTACCGGTTAGAGAGCGATCCGGGGAGATTGTTGCCATGAGCTGAAATATCAAGGAAATCTCGCGGCGGGTGAAGCCGGTCGGCGATTAGGCTGCGTCGAGCTTGTCCACATTTCCGTGCACATTGTCGCGACGCTCGTGGTAAACTGGAGGGAGTTTTCCCCGCAGTTGGCACGCGGCTGTCTTATACACGAGAATTTAAGGTGGAATAAAGTTGCTAACCCTGGCTCGAGACCGCGCGCACGTCCGAAACGGGAGCAACGCCGATGCATACGAATAACAGACGCTCTTCCGAAGCCTGTTCGTTTCGATGGCACGCAATTTTTGGCCACCGTCGCGGCTGTTGGCCACTCTCACCGCGAATAACTTTTCGAAAATCGTTGCAATTCTTGCTCCTCCTCCCTTTTTGCTACGTTACGGACCGTAAGTTACGTAGGAGTTGGTTAGTTCTATCCAAGAGGCTTTTGCCTTCGATACCATGGCCAAATGCGAGCTCTGTACGCAGATTTTTTTTTTTTTTTCTTGTTCGAGTCACCTGAACTTTGATGCAGTAAAATAAAGAAATGAAATAGCGTGCCTGATCAAACGAAGTTTGATCTCAATCGAATTAAGGTGAACTACTTGGCCCGACTCGATTCAAATTCTATCTCGCTCCACCAGGAATTTTACAGCGGGCTATCCTCTATAAAGATCATTTATTCGACCGCGTAAATTTTGAATGAGAGGGATCCGCAGCTGCGACATAAACGAAATGGCGTTTCGCTGTCTCGTCAACCGTCTTCTTTATTATATGCTCGATTTACCCCGACGGCCATTTTCGTCCCTTTGTCACCTCGTCTTGAGAGCGATTGAAGGGTGCTTCCACGTGGATGCTAGGGAGTTGGTAGGTTTTTTCTTTTTTTTCTCTTTTTTTTTTCGATCGCTGTAGGATTTGTAAGGGATTTGTCCTGTTCGTATCAACTCGGTAAGAGAGCCTTTTCGAGTCTTCAGAAATTTTATTTTACCCAACAAAACACGCATCCAGCAAGCGATGTATTAAAACTTTGAATTATTTGTAACAATGAAACGCGAGTCTTTCGCTATTTACGAAACGAAAAATTCAGAGTTTGCAATTTAGTTGCAAAAAATTAAAATAAATTACGCTACGTGCGCTTGGTTACATTTTTCATCGTGTACTGCTGAAGTTTCTCATTCCTGGCATTCCGAAGGAAACTCGCAAGACCTCCTATGTCTATTCTTTATCAGTTCCTTTACTCTACTTTGCAGCGCACTTACTATTGTACCTTCTATTCTGATATAAAGACACTTAGGTGCAAAAGTGCTGCCTTTAAGTGTATCCGTATCTTTTCTTCACGATGCTCCATTTTCTGCTTCTTACTTTCTACGTACTTCGAGTCTCACCTCTCGGAATTTCTCTCGTGTCTGTCTCTTTGATGTCCGTAATACGTGGCATTTGCCATAAGCAAACGTTATGCTAGGAGAAGACGAGTTGAAACAGGAGGAAATATCGTCCCACGTTAGATTTTTAATCTCTTCACTTTCAATTTTGACGAGGACGAACCTTTCTTTCTTTTTTTCTTTTCTCATTTTGTCAAACGAGATAAGACTTTCCAAATTTGATGTATACTTCCATCTTTAAAAAAGTACAATTGGACCGAAAGAAGATTGAGAGGACGGGGTGGATCGCCTGTCGTTGTTAAAATAAAGACACTTTCCGCTGAAATCGTACTCGTATTATATGTACAAACGTAGGTTGTTCGTCGCACGTCGTTAATTATTGCCTTCATTACCCGCCATGGCCCGCGATCCTTCAGAAGCATCTCGAACATCAAAGTTTCAACACCCTCGCCCTTTCAGCATTCAAGTGCCCCAAGTCAAAACACCAGCCACGAAAATATTCCTCGTCACGCTTCCATCCCCGCCACTAAATCAACCCACCCGTCCTTTCATACCCGCCATAAAAATTCAATTGCCAATTTGAAATTACAAACAAACGACCGCCCTTAAATCCTATCCGCGAATCTCTTGCTGCCTGCCGTCAATCTCCAAACCTCTTCCACATTTTTCTCTGCCTCCCCTTGCAAATCCACCCCTCGATAAACAATGGATTAAAAATTGCCGCTACCGGAACGTGAGTCGAGATTCTAGGAATGCGAGTCTAGTCACGTAGTCGCGTTCAGTTTCCTGAAATAATAAATCAATATGTGATTGAGTGTCAAGGAATGAGAAGCGTATTCAAATGTAACAGCCTTCATGATCGATGAACACAGGGGTTGCAAACGTAGAGAAAGAGTAGAATATAGATACAAATAGAGAAACGGCTAAATAAATAAATAAGTACATAGATCGATAGAGAGAGAGAGAGAGAGAGAGAGAGAGAGAGTCGGAAGTGCAGCGAAGCATAATTTTATTATTCATTGATTCCAGGCGCGGAGGCGACGTCGGACGCGGCCGATATCCTCCCCCGGGGGCTATTTAACAACGCAGCCAAGGAACAGGGGATGAAGGTCGACGATAGCTGCACCGGTTCCCGCGCGCACGTACACAAGCTCGCTGAGAGTGGCGGGCACTGCACAGGCGGCAGGTAAGTTTAATATCTTCATGTAGCTGAGCGCGGTACGAGTAACGCGCGAGGCGACGAGAAAGAGGAAGGAAGCCAAGATTATTGCTTCAATATCACCAACGGTGTCAAACGTTTGCTGGAACGCCTGCGTAGCTAGCCCTTCCATTTCTCGCACATCTTACCAACCAACCACCTTCGACCCAGAATTTCTTCTCGCGTTAACGCGCGAACCCCAGTGCCGATGGAATTGCCCGTCACTAGCTTCGGGGTAGTTTAAGTGCTCGGAAGGTTTCGCCGGCCGCCGCGTTTATTTAGAGTTTAGGGATGGGGGCAGAGGGGCAGTTTGTTATTCTTCTTTCCGAAATGGCCGATCCCCGGTTTGTGTACTTTAGCAGGAGGATTTCGGGGAGGGCGTTGGTTTTTAGTTTACTTCTGGCTCTTTTTTCTATTCGGTGTTCGGCGAATTTACTTTCTGGGGATTATTTCCTTTTTTTTTGTCTTTCTTCTTTCCGTTTTCTTAGAGAGAGATGTAGTTGAAGTTTCGTTAAGATACTTTGCTAGAGTTGCACAAGTCGATGCTGGCGCGGGATCATCTTTGTTAAAATGTTAATCAAGATGATTACAAACACATTTTATAGGTATTTTATTCTTCGTGGATATTTCATTAGAATTGTAGTATATTCTATGCTTCGTAGGTGTTTTGCTAGAATTTGATAATAATGTATGATCATCTTGTCACTAGAAAAATTAATCAAGATGATTACAAACGCACTTTATAGGTATTTTGCATTTTATTCTGCATGGATATTTTATTAAAATTGTAGTATACACAGCATACTTCGTTGATATTTCATTAGATTATCTTAATCAATACCTCCTTAACATATATTAATATGTAGCATTATATTTGTACAAAATTTCCATTTACATTGTGAAATTTCTTAAATGCTACAACCTCGTTATTTAAAAACCTCCCATCTTTGTACATCTGAGTCTACTTTCTACAGCAATCGAAATATCCATCCATCTAACCTAACATCAACCCTCAAATCCACCGTAGATTCTTTTGATCAGCAGATTTAACAAATTAACCGAGAAATCACGCGAACACGTATGTATACAAGGATTGCGCCCGTCATTAAGTCATCTCTGATCGAATATATCGTCTCTGACGAGGGCTATTTCGGTCGCTCCTTCGAGTTTCCGTCAACTCGGTCTAAAGAGACGCGATTCCAGTTCTCGTTCGTATCCGAAACGCGTAATTTTGCCTCGTTTGCGAAACACGCCCAGGTTACAGAAGTTAGGTACGAGGATTACCAGCACTTGGCAGATTGACGATCACGCTGCAATGCGTCCCGTTGTTGACCTTCTGCACCCCGCGCTTTTTCCCTGGCCCGTGGGGAACGACAGATTCAAACCTGTTTGCGCCGCTTAATCGGTATTGCGGTGCAGGAAACTTTAGCCTCTGAATAAACTGCCCGTCGTTCTCTCAAAGTGGATCGTCTTGGGGAATCGTCGCTGTTCCTGCGATAGTAGGAATTGCGGTCGCCCATTGTATTTTGGGGACCGGGCCATTCAATTTGCGGGGCATTCAGTTTTATGGGGGATTTGACACGGGGGATCGTCGCAGCGGTTAAAGCGACCGATTTATGTTTTTCATGGGAATTTCGTAGATTTACGTGGCAGTTAATTTTTATATTTTTTGAACATCTGGTTGGTTTTCTTTTTTATAAAATAATTTTGATTTGTTGAAACGAAAGCTTGGTTTTCGCTTTTGCGTGTTGCTGAATTTATGGAAACGATATAATTAGAATTTTAATGGTTTACGAATATTAGATTCGAGACGATTTCCTCGTCAGGTAGATGAAAAGTTACGTCAGTTTTCTAGAACATATTGATATTCCTGAGATCTCTGTCATTGATGTTCCGAGGGAAGGAAACTTTCTATCCATTAATCCATGAATCATTAAGGGAGTAAAAAAGCGCAATCCCAAAAGCTCCAGCCATTTCATTAAATTAGAAACACGCGAGATCTGATCCTGGAAACTTTTCCTCTACCCTTTCCTCCATAATTCCTGTCGCTAGAATCTCATTTGCTTGATGGCACAGAACAAAGTGGCCACGTCTCGTATAATTCACGCTGAAATGAAAATGCTTGCTGCCTGGAGCATTTCCAAACGCGTCGCTGATAAAACCTATCAAAAACTGTTGGTTCATTTCGAACAAAAAGAAGAAGAGAACGTGCATCATAGAAGTAGGCAATGAAATTCTCTCGGACAGTCGCTTGTGATTTCATAACTAATTTATTATTTTCACAATTTCTTTTCGAGGTTCGAAAGAAGGTGACGAACTTTCATTCAATAACAGACTCGAAACGAATTCCAAATAATTACAGCAATCCCCGGTTCTTCCGGTACGATTTCTCACAGTCTACCTCGATTTCCTTCAACCCCCCGAGGTCACCACGCCGGATGCAGCGTACGAAACGCATCATCCAGCAATAACAAAGTGACTCGCCGGGACTGTGGCCAGAAAACAGTACCGGAAGCGCTCTTCATCGTGTCCGGGCTATTCGTATACCGGCTAGTTAGTCTGTAGCTTCGCCCGCTTAATTTGTCATCCGTGTAGAATTCGTTTGGTTCGAACTTGTGCAACGCTGATACCAGCAGCGTTCGCCGCGCCATACACTCTACGTACATTCACACGTACAAGCGACCGGTACACACACGCGTGTGCGAAGCGAGTACTCGCGAAGCTGGAAGGCGGCCGGCAAAGGGTACAATGCGTTTGAAGCCCCGAACGGTACCGAGGGCCGAACAGTCGAACAGCCAGAGAAGCGAATGAATCGAGCCACCCTCGACGATGGGGGGATGATGGCCGATGGTGGTGGAACGTTTCGCTGCGCAACAATGCTTTGCGGCAACAATGCGCAAACAAATGATTCCGCTGTACCGACCGTAATTACTAGAGGCACACGGTCCTTTTTCCCTCTTCCACTCTGCTCCAACCCCCTCGTCGTCCCTCTGTGCATGTGCGTGCGTGCATGCGTGCGTGCGTGTGTTTGTGTTTGTGTGCGTGTATCCTTTCGTTCCTCTCTTTCCTGTCGCTTGTTCATCTTTCCATCCACATTTACACTGGCCCTCTGCCTCCCAGTCCCATCCCTTCGCTCCGCTGCACTACCCCTTTCTCATTGCTCTGATTGCTAAATCAACGCACTTCCGCAACGACGATTGATCCACCCTCTCCAACCTCTCTCTCTCTCTCTCTCTCTCTCTCTCTCTCTCTTCCGCCTGCGCTCGCGTCTATCTGCTCCACCAAACAACTTTCTCGTTTTCTATCTCGAACCTTGTCCTCCACTCGCCCAACCCCCCCCCCCTCTCTCCCCTTTCTCTGATGCTGATCGCGAACGAGAGAGCGGAAAAGAGCCGAGCACCAATCGAGCACGGTCTTTTTGCAGGATTTTCTTTGTGCCGCGTAATGGAGAGACCGTGCAAACGGCGCTCGTTGCTTCGAGACTTGGCCCGCGAGGATTGTTGTCCGTTGGCTCTCCGCTCGAGCACCGCTAATTCATCAACGGCTACGGTCAATGTTTTTTCATCCCCGTGGCTTGCCAAAACAAGTCTCGTCTTTTGGGGCAAGGGACTCGAAGGGTTCCTAAAGACTGCGGGGATTGAATCGGTGGAAGGCGAAGATTCGTTACATCGATAGACAGGGACGTGAAAACAAACGCGTTTCCTCTCGTAAACGTCTCGTCGGTCAATTTCTCAGCTTTCAACCGTATACAGAAGGGAAATGTACGTACAGATGGAAATAAAGAATTTGCCACAAAATTGATCTTCATTTTGAATTTCAAGGTCAAAGAAAATTTTTTTTCTCGCATTGCATTGTATTCGTCACGAAGGTGAAACTTTTCCAAGGAAAACTATTCCGCCACAATCTAATAGTTTTCTTGAAAAATGGTAACAAAGTGTTTGAATCGTTTAACTCTGCGGACGCGTGCGTGCCAACAGCGACTTTATGGTTCCGGACACGTGGATATCTATATTTCGAATAATATTAACAATTAAACATTTTGTCATTTGATTATTTAGACTGACACTGATGCTACAACTATAATAAATCAATTGTTAGCGAAATCTAATACGAAAATTACGTATTGTAAAATAGACATCCACGCGTCTCGTAATCGTAAAGTCGCTGTTAGCACGCACGCGTCTTGTACAGTAACTCACGAATGTGTTTAAAGTATATTCAAATACTTGTACTTGTGCTTACTTTGCAAGAAACTACTTGCAAATGCATATATTATACTTAATAAGATAAACGAGTGTAATAATTCTGTCAAATTTCACTGCTGCACTCGAGACTATGCTCGTCGTTTCTCGTTACGATGTATCATTACAATAATTATACACAAACGTACGAAGAGTATGGAAATCCTCTATCCCATAAACATCCGAGCTGAATCGAGACGAATTGCGTGGAAAAAATTGGGGGAATGTCGTGGGAAAAGGAGAAGGGAAGGAGGAAGGTAGGAAATCGCGGGCTCAGCATCGGCTGGGCTGCGTTACACCCTAACGCTGAAAATATCCGGTCAACGATACAACTCGCGAGTCTCTCCATTATTTCTGCGTCAGTTTCGAGCCTCCATACGGCGGTATTAATTATCGAAGATGCCGACCAGACTCTGCGAAGCAATTTTCCCCGGAAGCGATCCGGCTGCCTATCGAGGCGTATCGATCCCGCGTCTCGAATATACTCGATACTCCGCAATATTTCGTAATGGATATTCAATATTTACGACGGTGGACAAACGAACCGGCCGACAAAAATAAAGGAAAGAAAAAAAGATGGAAAAATTCACCGATCGCCGCCGTATGAAGTTTCGCAAATATTCGACGGGCAAAAAGGGAGACGACGGCGCAAAACTATCGGTCGCCGAGGGTGCACGATTCAGTGATCGCGAAAAAGGAAGCGCGCAGCGGGGCAAAGTTTGCTCTCGGTATCGCTAGACAACTTTTCTTTCTCTCTCTGTGGACGAAAAAAGTCGTGAATGCTGGTATAATAATAAGATGAACATTAGAATTATCCAAAAGTAATATTACCTTCTTCAACTTTAATAAACGTTGCCGTCTAGCTTATTATAACGTGACTAGTTAAATATACTGGCATTCAGTGTGCTTATTGTTAAAGTATATTATAAATTAAAGCTCTCATAAAATAAAATTTTGTACAGTATTAAAAAAACGACATTATGGGTACTCCTAATATAAGATATATTTGTTTATTTATTACAACATTGCTTACTTTGTTACACGCAGTAGTATTATTTGATCGAAAGGGAACGTAAGAAACCTGAAAATAGCGTGGTATTGTGATCACTCTACTCGCAAGAACTTGAAAATTAAATCTTGAGAAAACTGTCGAGAGTTTTAACTCTCGTACCTGCGACTGCGTATCATCGAGGGCAGATGCAAACGAGCTTTAATCTTTCGAAATTTATTGAGCAACATAACAGGCACCGCGAAACTTCTCTGCGATC
The DNA here is from genome assembly GCF_011392965.1 of Frieseomelitta varia. NCBI lineage: Eukaryota > Metazoa > Arthropoda > Insecta > Hymenoptera > Apidae > Frieseomelitta > Frieseomelitta varia. The sequence goes on from NW_025110669.1 coordinate 456,903, forward strand.
CTTTGAGCCGGAATTCCAACTTCGGGCTAAGTAAACGATTGTTTCGACGCGAGATTGTTGCAAGCGCGATTCAACAAAAAGCTCGAGCTCCAGCCGAGAGAAATGATCCATGAGGCGGAACCGTTTCAAGAATTAAACTTGAGAAACTGAATAAACGTAGAGGGCGAACGATAGAAATTCTCCCCCCGCTCTTTCGCCCGCATCAATTCTACCCTGCGCTTTAGAGCTCGACGATCTCGGCAACTCGCGCGAAACATCAAAACACGTACTCGTCTATCCGTCTAAGCGTCTCGCGCTCCTCTCGTTTGTCTCGTTAAGGATCGAGCGGGCAGAAACCCTGGAAAGACGCGTGCAACCAGGGCCCGGGACTAGGAAATACAAAGTTGTTGGCACGGCGGGCGAACTTGCGAAATTAGCTTGGTCTGGCGGCGGGCGGAAGCGGGTCAAAGGTGAGTCTCCAAGGATGTATTACCCGAAAATTCGGGCTGATTGAAGCGCATACCGGCAGAACTCGCGTCTCAGCGAGAAGGCTGCATCGAGCGGAGCTTGGAATTTTCGGGCGAGTTTCCTGCACGTGCATTGTCTCTTACGATACGCGTATACGAGTGGCTTCCACCTACGCTTCCACGCTCGAGAGCCTCGCGAGCACGCCCCGTTTTAAACGAAAGTTCAGACATTTCGCGCGGAAATCATTGAAATTATGCGAGAACCGGTACACATATGAAATATAATGAAACACAGTGCGTGAGATTGGGCCTGGTTTATAAGCGTAATTCTATTATGTGATATCAATGTTTGTCGAGCAACTTCCAGTGAAAATTTTACTCTTAATTCTACATCTACATTTTTTCTTCTGATCTTAATATAACTAGATCGAAAAGAAACTGCTAAAGTAACTTCGCAACTTTCGTTCCATAAAAAAAAAGAGAGAGAGAGAGAGAGACGTCTTTGAGGGAGAAATATTCAATTAGAAACGAAGGTAGAAACACTGTTAACGTTAAAGCGGACCTGCCGAGTCGAGATCTTCGGGGAGATGGAGGATATCCGCGAAGCTCGTGAAACATGCAGGCATTGAAATTTAAATCGCCGCCTGTTTTATGGATTGTGTCGTTCCGTTCCACGGTTGCATCGTGAAAAGAGACGCGAGGACTTCCGGGAGCCGTTGCTAAGGGTTCGTGGAAAATTTAATCCCTGGATAAAAAATGGACGCTTCCCACTGATACTCAACTGCAACGAAACCGCTCGTCCTTTTTTGTTACCGAGTTTTGTTTTTCATTCCTATTTTCCAATTTTCCCCGTCGGATAGATCACCGGCGATCATTCTGGTTTAGTCGAGGCTTTCCTATTTGGACGATTTTTACCACCGCGATTTCGCGATTTCGCGATCCGCCTCGCGCGAAAGTAGGACGACAATACTTGAAAATTCAAAGCTACCTTCGACGCCTTGGTGTTTCTCCTCGGTTTTATGTATAATTTATGTGTTTTCGATCCCGGTTACGGGGTGAGGGGGAGCGAAAATTTATTCCGACCGATTTCAAAGCTTTCCGATTCACCATGAATCGGCGATAGACTTAAACGCCAACGTTCCTTTCATTGCTCGCGATTTGTACAGCTGTCGATTTTTCGGGCCCGTTAAATCGTTAAATTCTCTGTTAACCTTCCGGTCCGAATTCTGCGAGTTTCAACTTACTCTATGCTCGTAGACGCATCACGATGAATCTTCCAAGTTTCGTTCGTTAAATCTCACCCCGCCGCGAATCCAAACGAATCCAGAGACGTACTCATCGCGCTTGCTTCTCCTCTTTCGCCGAAGAACGAACGCCGAGCCGCTTTTCTTACTCTTCGTCGAGTGTTTGGCTCTTCTGTTAACTTTGCCCCGGCCAATGTATCCCGGCGAATTCCCCTAAACTTTCCTCGCTGATCGTCAGATCGTTGTTCAATCTTCCGCGGATCTTATTCCGCAGATTCTTGCAGGGAAGCAAGGAGTTTTCGAACCCTCGAACAAGTTCGTATCCACACAGATTTCTGAATTCAATCGAGAGTCTGCCAGTCTCGAGGAATTTTTCATAAAATCGTGCATTTTTCGTAAGAAGTCGCTGTTTTCCTGAAACTGTCTTAAGAAAGTATTCTCTTTCAATTGCCTGAGCTGAGGAAACTTTCGACAATAAGAGCAATAGTCGCAACGAAAAAAATAATAGTAAAATGTAGAATACGAGTGTACAATTGTGTGCGTATGTGAGACCATGAAGTGCATATAAAGACAGAGGTTTTACAGAAATTAGAGACAAAATCGAGTCGTGATAGAGTGTAGATAGAGAGTAGCGAGAGAGTCGTAAGATCTAGAGAGCCTAGTGTATTTCTTTAATCATTTCAGTATTCTTTAATTCCTACATTAATAAACTATACTTTCATTTACTATATAAACCACGTAGGTTAAATTTGTGTGAAGATTATCGGAGGTACAATAAAATTCGCATTAAAGCAAGAACATAAAACAAACGCAAACGATCCTCGGAGCTGCGAGAAGGAATGAGATAGTCCTAGAGACTATAAATGATTCGAAAAGTCAATTAGGTTCTATGCGAGCTATCGAACGAGTTCTTTACAGTCTCTTAATCTGTTAAACATTTCTTTCCCACTCGTGAGTGAACGAATTTCTCTGCCGATTCACGAATGATTTTTTTAAGGGATAGGTTAGTAACTTTGCAACTTACGACTTCCTGCAATTCTAGATATTCAATAATAGAATGATTCGTATACTATTTACCTGAAATTAAAAAAGAGACGTTCTACGATGGAATTTATTATATAATTTGAAAAAGTTTGTTAACATAAACAGCACTTTTGAATAAACGTCAACAAGTACAAGTGTATAATATATATATATTCCTGACATTTGTGTTACTTTTACCTAGACAATTGCGAAATCGACGCGAAGATATCGTACAGAAAAGTAAATCGAACGTCTGGAATTTCTAAATCGAACCGAGAGATTCGCAATTCCGACTCTGTCGAGATAAGATCGTCTATATCTTCGCCTTCCAATAATTAGAGAATCGGCGAGGAAAGGATCTCGAGCGGGATCTTTATTGCGTATCCACATACGCGCGGAACGTTGCCAATTTGCAGTTTTGCGTGGCGATTGAAATAGACATTCGGCTTCCCTTATCGCGAGTATCGTTGGATTATTCTTTCGGAGTGGATCGGAAAGGAAACGCGAGCCGAAGGATTCCCGCCGTCGCGAAGCCACGAGATCCCCAGCGTGCGATCTAAGCACGCTATTATACCGCCGGAAGGACGTTTAATCTCCGTAGCTCGAGCGCGTTTCAGCGGACGAGAACCCGTAGACGATCCGTCGACGATCTTTTACCGGCATTTACCGCGATTTTCTTCTCCAGCCACGGCGACGTTTCCTCTGATCTCCCTTGATCGCGTTCCCCTTGCTTCCAAATCCGGACACCTGTTTCTATGCACGGCCATTGAATTTTTTTTTAAACACGTGTCCGCACGTTTCGTACACTGTCCCTCGTGCAATCGAATTCACCAGAAAGTTAATCACGAGTATTATACACACACGTATGTTAACAATTAACGCGTTGCTTATCTCGCATGAGCGTAACATTGTGCACATCTCGTATCTCGTATATTTCATATTCAACGTCTGTGACAGATCCGCTCTTTTGTCTTAATTTCCAGTGCTAAAATTTTTCAACCAACGTTCCATATTTCACATACCTATCTAATATCCTACGTCCCGTATCACCGGATCCCGGATGTGTTCAAGTATCGTTTTACACGCGATATGATAAAATAATATGCTTCGAATACTTTTGTTAAAAGGTGTATGTATAAAGGATGTGGTAACATTGAAATTACAGCTGAATAGATCAGAATATATTCCAACAAATTTAACTTAAAGATGTATATTATATTTGCGTATTTTTGTACGTATGCGTATTTGCACATGTTTCTTGTATGTTTCACGTGCAGAGACGTAGATGTCAGTTTAGATATCGCTACATGGAAAATTTATTGTTGTGTTTTGATATCACTGCGAAATTCATTTTGTGGGATTAGAAAATTCGAAGATGCCCGTAAACCAGCTTCTTGGAAAATTTGTGAGCCACGAAAGTTGTTTTGTAGGATAGCAAACAGTCTAGAAATTAGCTTCATGAGAAATTTGTGGGCTACGAAATTTATTTTGTAGGATGGCAAGTTTTTAACCAATCCAGAAATTAGTTTTGTGAACTATGTAATTCATTTTGTACAAATATTCATTTTGTGCAATTAGAAAATTTGAAGATGTCCAGAAATTAGCTTCGTGGAAAATTTGATAGCGAAATTCATTTTGTATGATGGTAATTCTCGAACTAGCCCGCGAATATTTTGAAGGTAGCTTTCCTTAATTAATACAAAGGAGTGTAATTACTCTATGAGCATGTGAAAACAGAATGTGAAATGTAGAACATTGGGTAGGCATAATGGGAAATGGAATATGGAATGTGAAATATGAAGTGTGGAATATAGGGAAATAGGCCATGGAATATACGACGGAATGTGGGATAAGTCATATAGAATATGAAATATGAATCGTGGAATGTGGGATATCATATATAGGACATGAAATATGAGACGTGGAATGTGGAAAATAGGATATACGATACGTGACATGGAATACAAGGCGCGGGGGGTGTGGGCGCAGAATGTAGAATGTCGGATAAGAGAAATAGAAAATAACCTGTGGAATGTGGAATGTGTAAAATCAGATATGGAGCATGAAATATGTGGAACGTAGAGTATTGGGGACATGCGACAGTTTCAACTAGTTCACATTGTCTTATTTCATCACTGTTGCAGTGTCAATTTCAAAAAAGGTTTTCAACGACACACGTAATTTGCAATAATTGTCCGATCACTTTCACGAGCGATTCCAAATGTTGTTTCAAACTCCATCGGTGTGATTAATCGATAATCGATTCTTACCATCAAAATGGAAATTTACTCATCGAACGAGACGTTCGATTGGCACTCATTAAATAGCGCAGAAAAGCTCGAGAAAAAGACACGAATGGAAGCCGAACGAAAAATAGACTTTTCACTGCAGTCACGTCTCCGACGAAGACTTCTTACGCTCGTACAGGAATCTAATGAGCTATCAGACTGTCTCGTTGCCTCGTGTCGCGCGAACCCGTGCATGAATAGCAGAATGGAGAATATCAAAGTGGAATTTTTCTTTTCGTTGCCTCGAGAACTTGCCTCGGACTCTGAAAATTGCTTGTCAGCTGTCGGGGATCGTTGCTTCTTGCTTTTCGTTTGACTAAATCACCCGATTCTTTTCTCTCTCTCTCTCTCTCTCTCTGTCTCTCTCTGTCTGCAAATTTGTCTCTTGGCATCTTTCTCTCCGTGAATGTGAGTCTGATGGAAAATCAATGTTTGATCGTTAGAAGATTCTGGATTTAAAATAGCTGACCGTCGCAAAAGCGTTATAATTTCGAGCATACCTTCTTTGGATTAATTTTTGGAGAGATCTCCCGCAACTTTTAATTTCTATCTCGAAAAGACAATCCCGCATTTCGGGAAGATGCTCCTCTAATCTTACATTCACGTTTCGCCCGGCCCGGCCGCTTTAAACAAGAAATTAAAAAGGCAAGGCGGAAAATAAAGAAAGCGAGAAAGGCGAGCTCCACCCTGTACGTTTTTTGCGCGTGGAACCTTGGTTTAATCGCGAGACATCTCGAGTGTGTTTTTTACACGTCTTCCTCGTTACCAGAAACACAATCCTCGTTGCGACGTTACAAATAGCGCGGTTCCCGCGGCCCGACAACCAACGTCGCTTTAAAACTTTTTACCAAACGTTGAAACATCGTCCAACCTTTTCCAGAGCACGGTTATTCGTAAACGTCCTCCATTATCTCAGATTAAAGTGACGCGAGATATCAGTAACTAGCTTTCTTCATTTGCGAATAGAAAAATGCAGATTCGAGGTGGAACGCACGGTGCCGGAAGCATGAGAAACTTCTCGTCCAGAGGGAAGTTTGTTCTAACAAACTCACGTCGCAAGCTTAAAAAGTTTCGTACTTAAATAAAAATTTTCATTCGTTTAAAATTTTCATCACATTCCACTTTCTTTTCTGTTCTGTTCTATTTCTGTACACTTTATTCCGCTCTACCGCTCTTCCACTTTTCCTTTATTTTCTACCTCTTTTCACCCCCTTCTGTTTCCACTCCACTCTGCTCTTTGCAAATTCTAATCTACGTAATTTCATTCCATTCCATTTCCAAGTAGAGTTTTCTTTACCTTCTTCCGAAGAAAGGAAGAGTTTCATTCTTGAAAATCTTCGGCCCCTGCGCAATAACTATTCTATCACATCATTCCTCCGTAAGATCCGTCATCTCTAAACCGATATCGCGATTCATTAAAGAAATACAAGAAGGTTTTCCACTGAAGCGTTCGCACCTGTAGCTCTCTTATCGTTCCTCCCCAAAGAAGCGAGAAAGAAAAGTCAATGAAAGTTTCACAACACTCCAGGATCGTCTACGCGAGAAAAAAATAATTAAATGCGGAGGAGTAATCGGCCGGGGCGACGAACGAAAAACGAATCCTCGATCGACTATCGAATGGCGATCGTTAAACTTTCACTGGCCGTAAGCGGTAAGTAGCTGGATTGAATTCGTTCGACACCTGTTAAAAAACCAGAAGCCATCGCCAGTCATTGCTGGTCTCTCTCACTCAAATCGACGAAGCAATCAGAGTCTTCTCCGCCTAATTTCTCTTATTAATTTATTTTTGCTCGAAATGAATTTGCTGGGAAATAGTTTGTTTCGATACTATTCTACTGGAAGAGATTCCATTGGAATACATTTCTATATTCTCGTTTGAAGCTCCGTTGAGTACTTCTGCACGGGAATGCGCTATCGGAATCACTCTGTTGAAACTTTTCTGTATGCTACTAGAGATATTCCAGTATTGCTGTTTAAACACTCTTTCTCTATGCTGACAATTTTTAAGACCTCTCTCACCCTGTTTGGAAAGAAGAAGGAGAAAAATAAGATAATTATAATTAAAAATTCGTCCCATTATTATTGACTATAAATCACGCGATATCTGAACGTTAGCATCTACAGAAAACTTGCACTTTTCCAGTGTTGTAATTCTCTGTACTCAGAATCTTTAACCACTTGCGCTGGCAACTGATTGCGGACCGTAACGAGTGACCAAGCCGTATACAACAATTCGTCGCTTTCTGTTTTGAACTCGTCAATATGATATCGCTGGATAGAAATTAGACAAGTAATAAATTTATTATTTGTTTTGCCTGGGTTATACCTAAATATACCTGGATTATACCTAAATAACGGAGAAAATATTACAATTTTGTTGCACGTTATTCCAGCGCAAGAGCGTTTAGATCCTTCTTCGAGTGCTCGAAAAGAAAACGAGACAAGTATGATAAATAAAATAAAATTCATGATTCCCATCGCCACTGATTAGAAATCACAGCAATACCTAAATATTGGCATCTACGGGAAAGCTAGAATCTATCTCCAAAGAAAATAACATCTGTAATCCGCAGCTTCAATAATAATTCTCGCCGACTCTCGACAGGAGATTCCTGTTCGACACCTGTTCAAGAATCCGGAAGTCATCATCCTGCCTCGACAAATCCATATACCCGCTCGATCTCGCCTGGTGCAAATCGATGGAACGATGAGAGTTTTCGTCAACTCCCAGGTCAATTACCGTGCAACGTAGCCCGGCGGTTTCCGGAAACCAGCCTCTTCGACTTCATTTCCCGTGCTCAGCCGCATCGAGACCAGCTCGAAGGCCACCTAACGCCTGCACGCTGCGGCAGGAAGGTCTTTCTCGCGGCGGTGAAAGCCGTGGAACAATGTTACCGGATGCAGATGAGACTCGGTTCCCTCCAGGCCGTCTCGACCTCTTCCTCCTTGATCCCGAGCGGATCGAGCGAAATTTCAGACAGAGAGAGAGAGAGAGATTTTGCTTTCAGACATCCTGAAACCTCTCGTTCTTGACTCCTTTCTCTCTCTCTCTCTCTCTCTCTCTCTCTTTCTCTCTCTCGTTTCTGGCTCTTTCGTGGCGCGGTTCGATTTCTTGTCACGGGGAAATGAGGTTCTGAATAGAACCTCCGTTCGCATTCGAGTCTACGTTTCTTGCCATTTGAAACTCGTCCTTCTTGTTCGAGAAATTTCTCGTCTGATGAGCTGCTGCGTGCTTCTTCTATTTTCAGTATGAAGGCCTCTTGCTTCCAACGTTTCGTTGTTCCCTTGGCCGGTTAATGAATCTTGAATCTCTACGGTCTGTGTGTCGTAAACATTCGTCGGCGCTTTCTCCTTTTCGTTGCGAATGTTAGTTTCAGCATGAAGAAGATTTATCGTTTGCGATAATCGCGTAGGAATAATTTGTAAAACTTTTTTGTTTTAGCTGTCTGCTGCCACGAATTCGTCTTTGGTCGTCAAAAATGTTGGTCTCATAATTCATTGTACTTGGCCGTATAGCACGCTAGAAATATTACTAAACGAAACAATTTTTTCGCGAATCTTAAGCATCAAACTACGATGTAAACGTAATCACAAATATACAGACGCGTATTGATATCTTCACTGAAAATAAAACGCGATTCGAGTCAACGCTCGAGCGCTAGTCGCCGAAAAGTTTTTTCCTTTTTTTCTAAATTCAACGCCCCTATTTGCTTTGCAATTTTCCCCATATTTTCTGATCGGCGAGCACACAGTTTTGCTACTTTTCCACCAGTTTCCTCGCCCGCGCTTGTCCGCGCAGGCGAAAAACTTTCGCACGCCTCCGCTTGTCATTCTCCTTTTCTCCCTGTCTGAATGCGGAATTTCTTGTCGCCGAGATCGGTTCACCGGCTCCATTCTCCCCATTCACCGTCCCCTTTCCCCTCCCCCGTTTGCCTAACGGTGCATCGTGAGTCGCTTTATCGCAGCGTCGAGCCGGAAGTTCGCGGTCGATCAGCCCGGCGAGCGAGCTTCGATCGTCGGGTTTCGCGGTCAGAGCTCCATCGACGGTCCATCGACTCTTTGTTGCAACTTCTCCTCTCGCCCGGCGTGTTCACTTCGTTAGAAGACTTCGCCGAGTCGAAGGACAATTCACGCGCGATCAACCCCACTCTCCTCTCCTCTCCTCTCCTCTCCTCAAGCGATCGCCAACCGTCGCGTTTCGAGTTTTTACTCGGTCTCGTTTCGCCGCGACCTTGAACTCACCAAGCAAAAGAGAAAGAGAGTTTCAGCGGAAACTCGTGCAACAGTTTCTTCGGGGGAAAGAGAGAGGTCTCGACCTCGGTTTTGTAGATTCTGCCTCGTTATTGCGGCTCCGAGCAAACTTGAGATTCCCCGGCTGAAAGAGAAAGGATATTTCCCACGTTTGCCATTTTGCTTTCTCTTGCCATCACCGTGCACTTGATCCGCATCCTCTGAATTCGAAGGTTCAAGGATCGTGGAAAGATGAAACACCTTTTCTTTTTATTTTCATTATTTATAGTCGCATCAGTCGCATGTGTGGATTATTAGCGTCTTGGAAATAAATTTTAATGGAAGTAAATCCCAATTTATTATAAAGGTTAGACTGTCTTAGAAGGTGTATTAATTTTAGAATTAGCTTCTTTGTCTTTTTTAGATCAGAGCCGGCCAACTGGCGGCCTGTGAACCCTTTGCTCCTACTTTTCTGATCGTTAGCACTACCCCCTCCACTGCAACAGATTGAGAGAGTGGGGCTCGTGCACGACGAGGACATTTCAATGTAGCGGAGAGATCGACGCAGTGGTGGGGATAACATCAGCGATCAGGAGCAAAGTAGGGGTAAGGACCTGCGAGTCGCCAGTTAGCCCCGCTCTATTTTAACACATTGTGGACGAGAGACGTTGTGAACGGGGAACGCTTGTTTGCGTCGTAGGGGACACGACCCAGGCAACCTTACATATAATTTATATTATATAATATCATACATACTACATAGCTATATATTATAGTGTTATATAATTTTTCAGGAAGTAGAGAAATTTTTTCCTAACATACCACACCAAGAAACGTTGCTAGAGATACTTTAATTTTATTTAATAAAATACCTCTCAAATGAAAAATCATTAATAATTATTAATAAAATAATACACTTGTTAAATGCTATACATTCTCTTGAATCCTTTCAATCATATATTAAATAATTCAAAAAATACGAGAAAATATAGGCTATATGATTATCAGAGCACATCGTCCTCAATGTGTTAATATATATAAATATAAAATAAATAATAGTCAAAATCTAAAATACATACAACATAAAAAATATATAGTACCATTTAAGAATATTTTATCAATGTGAATTAAAGAAGTGCATATCATGCATTGTACAAAGTTTCCCTGTTGCTCCAAAAATGTGCCCTGGGAGCAGGTTGGGCGCGCCGAGTACGGTACGCAATATGTTTTCAGTCAAGGAAGGGTTTATGTTTAGTTGATGTCTATTCGTGGTGTATTTTCTGCACTGAACAATAATATGTAATATTGCTATAATTGAAAGAAGAAAAGTATTCGTTCCGAATTTCGAGTCTTCGCAACGTCCAGCTACGCGTAAAGCAAAAACGGCCGTTTTTTCCCAGAGTCTCTCCACTTTTCTCGAAGACTTTCAACGGCGAACAATTTAATAACGTTATCGTTTGGGCGGGCGCGCACGCGTGCGAGACCGCGGTATTAATTGCAACGAGTCGTGGTATATAATTAACGGGGGAGAGGGCGTATCGCAGTTGGCAACGAATGGCCGAAGTGGGTCGCGGCGTTTCGTCGACGTTACATTGCATTACGGCACATAATTTCCGTTTATACGCCGCAATATAACACGCAAACAGCGGCACGCTCGCGTGGACACGTGCACACCGCCTCGCCGCACGGTCCAATAACTTGGCCCGTCTCTGCGCGACTTCTGATTGCGCGTGTATTTCATCGCGTTAATACCAGAAGTCCCTGTTTCACGACTTCGTATCTCAACGTGTCCTTTAATACCGAAGAACAGAAACGTGAACAAAATCCCTTAGTGACGCTAATTGTAAGAGCCGTTTCACTTGTAACATTTGAATTCCCTAAACCGAAAGACGCATAGCAAAGACTGTAGGAGATGTGTGTAATACGAGGTGTCTTAGTACGTGAAAAAATGTGTGTCGAGAGGAAAGATGAAAACTTGTTTCGTGAAAGTCTTCGTTCATCGAAAAAATCGAGTTTGAAGGTTCGTCAACGTGTTGCACTTGAATTTAGCCAATTCTAGGCGGCAGGAGAGAATAATTGACAGGATTGCGAAAACAACTAAAGAACGTAGATTTAAAAATTATTTTTAGCTTCGTTTTTCGAGAAAATTGAAAATCTAGCAAATACACGTGCACGTATAATTTTTGACGAACCAAAAACTTAAAGTTTGTTTTCTTCAAAATGATACCTTTAACAGAAAAAGATTGTATTCTTCCTTTTCGACTCATTTTTTCACGTACAATCGTCTTTTATGGGTTTTTTCGCAAAATAGTACACATCATTAAATTTCATCAATTTACACTGAAACTGTATCTTTAATAATTTCCAATCAAGATATTTGACAAAATACGTATGTTCCGTACTTCTAACTTTAAAGATAGTTTTCACCCCTTCGGCATCGACGATTACCGGTGGAAAAAAAAGAGCACGTGTCAAATATCTTTACGAAAGCTACATTTATGTCAAATTTCATCAAAAATTCAGTGATTGACACCTCGGTATGTTCTCTTGCGACAATAAAAAAACGACGCATGCAAGTGGATCCTCGATGCCTTGATGCACGTTTGACGAGTCGCGTGTGGTTGAACACGTGTGTTTCAATACACAGGTTTGAAACCGCGATCTCTAGTTAATACACAGGCTAGTCATCACTGGCCCGCATCCCGAAACGCGGAGAGAAACTTTCTCGAGTCGAATGAGAAACGATGCCCAGCTGGAAAATCGTGTGTGCACGTGCAGAGAGAGAGAGAGAGAGAGAGAGAGAGAGAGAGAAAGAGAGTGAGTAAGAGAGGAGAGGCGGGGGAAGAGAGTCGAACAAAGTGTTGCACGATGATTAACGAGTTTTACGGCTCGACCGCCAATTCCGCTAACAGTTTTCTCGTCGCGAAATTTCACCGGTCCGAGAGAACCTCCGCCGTCTAACTTTGTTCATATCCCCCGTACCCCCGGTAATAGCGGCTCATTTGCTAATGCGTTCATAATTTAATCGGCGCGACGGCCTGGCCCGTGCGAAATCCACGCTCTCGCAGTCGATTAATTCGATCGAAGTCACTTCCTTTTGCCCGTGAAAATACGCGCAAATTCGAAATCCAGCGAAATCTCTAAAAGGTGTTGGCCGTCCGAAGCGCTAGAAGAATTTTATAGTGATCAAATATCCAGCGTCTCTGCGCTGCTTTGGACGACGAATGATTTTGGCGAGAAAGATGTTCTTGACAATTGAAATATTTTTCAATTCGAAAGGGTATTTGATGAGTATTTTGTAGACTGAGTTATTGTAGAAATCGTATATTTTAGAAATGGTTAATTGTGTGGTAGATACCTCGATCTTCGTTGAAAAATTGTGAGGAGTTTCTGAGGATGATAAAACGTGTTACAGTCGGGGTATTAAAGAAGAATTTTATTAACTGTAGTGACGAATGTCTTATCCCTGTTTAGTGTTTCAGATACAAAATTCTTCGTTTCTTGAAGTATTTCGAATTTCCAAAGGTAGCAGAATACTAATTTTCGAGGTGCTAGTTCATTTTATGAACATTGCAGTTTCTGATTCTTCATTGTATTTTTCTAGATTTGAAGTCTATATCTGGCACACCAGAGTTACTGACGAATTGGTACATTTATACATTTTGGTCTTGATTTCGTTCTTCAGCTTTCTTCGAATAAATGTTACCGCAAGTAAAGTGCAAGTGAAAAATAAAACGTCATCAAGATACAATCCTTTGGCGAGCACACGGCACCTGACTCGGCACATTGTGATTTAAATGATTCCCCAAATCCACTGCGTGAAAACGCCGTACTTGCGAACAACCTCGAATCTTGGGAAACAATCTTGGAAATTTGCACGTCACCCTCGCCTCGAATAACAGCGAGGCATGCGACCTGTTAACGCGACCGGCGAGTTTATTCGCCGTTGTAATTGCAAAGTTGATCGTTTCCAGACGTCTATACAGCGACGTGGTGAAGTTAGCGAAGCGGTTACGTCGCGGTCGCTTTCCCGGAGGGATGATTTACAGATTGAATTTCAAGCGAGACTCGTTACAACCACCGAACCAGCCTCCTTCCAGCCGACCAAGTGGCCGTATTAATTCCGTGAATGTAAAAAAAAGAAGAAAAAAAGAAACAATAGGAAGAGGAAGAACTTCCTTCGCCTCTGGTCGCTTTGTATTTTAATCGACAACGATCCTTTTTATAATAACCGCCCGGCCCGGCCGTCTGCTATGCAAATGGCATCCTCCTCCGAGAGGAAAAAATTGCCTCCTCGCGGAGAAAACGCGAGAGAATGCCAACGAGATCCCACGCTTGTTTCTCTGTTCTTTTATTTTCCGCCATCCCCCTCCTGTTTTCCTCGTTTGTTTGTTGCTTCTGACGGAACACGATCAGCTTGAATACCAAATGGCTCGGCCCCTGGCTCTTTGGTGAATCCTACGCAATGATTACAACCATGTAAGATTCGCGGAGAGTGGAACGCCTCCGCTAGATCCGGCCGCGTTCCAATTTGAACCTGCGTCGACCTTTGTAGCCTGTGTGCAAATCGAGACCTTTCCCAAAGCCTCGCACTCTTTCTCTCTGTCGTTACCTTTCATTGCTCTCTTTCGCGTGTGTTTCCACGCGTGTGTTTCCAGTGACGTTCTTTCCACTTCTTTCAGCAATTTTTATCTTCGCCTGGACTCTATCCTTCCTCTAGTTCTCCTCTCAAAAATGTGAAACTGTTGAGTCTCTCTAGTCATTAGAATGTTTCCACTTTTCGATTCTGTACCATCTAACTCTAAAGTTGTTAGAAACCAGCCAAATGCTTTTGTTCTCGAGAAACAGCACTCCAGCGAACAACATCCAACGATGACGACAAAAATCGGATAAAACTTTGATACAGTTTCGTTCCATTTAAACGAACGATGGACACATCTGGCCGACTGAAATTGAAAAATCAAATTAACCGGTTTAGATTTTATCGATTGCTCCGGCCGATCTTTTTAACGCGCTCCTGGCTCCGTCGATCGAGAATTACCTATAACGGCAGGTTCTTCCGTTGTATTGGCGAACGTATAAGGAACTGAAGAAGAAGGTCCAAGTGGACATGTGGTCGTTACGATGGCGAACGACGTTAACGAGCCTTTTTTACGGAGACACTCACGGCGAAGAAAGTTCCACGCCGCGGCACTTTATTGAATCGCGAGTTTCTACGAAATCGCCGGGGCAAACGGCGATTCTACCCCGATTTCTAGATGTATATTCTATGCCGCCGCTTTCAAGCAGCATTTCGTTTAAAAATGCAATTCCTTATCTGGGTCAACGACACTAGTTCGTCGATGATGGTCTTGGAGGTGATTTTAGGGGGCGTGTCTTCGTGATGGCGTTGACAAAATAATTTGGAAGCATTTTCTTCAACTACGTGAGATATTAATTCTTGAGGAATATTTTTAACACGATCTTCACAGGTTCCAGACAATTGAAATTATTTTTGGAACTGAAGTGACACAATCATACGAACTTGATGGATCGATACGTTCTGCGTGTTATATTAAAGTTATTTTGTCTTGTACAGTTCATCTTGAAAAGAAAATCGTATTAATTATTCGTATTTTCTATTAAAAATTAATTGCATTAATTTTTTTAAATGAACAAATTTATCAAACAACTAAATCTCCTCTCGACGAAGATAAATCGTTGTATTGATGGTGCACGAATTTCAACGTGACCCACGTGTCTCTCTAAATATTCCCAAACGCGCCTTCACTTACTTTAATCTACTACCGGAAGATCAAACTGTGATCAAATCCTATCTGGATGGGCATATTTCCTTTTACTCGTCCCGAATGGGCACTAAACTTCCTAACTGCATATCGATCCTTGAAAAAAAAAAGACGATGGGAAAAAGTTGAATGTCCCAACCGAAAAACCTCACTCTCTGCCAAGGAATATTTTATTCGATCGTAAAATAGACAGTTCGATTTACATGGGTCTTCAAACCATGTAACGGCATGGTGAACCGCGTGACGGGTAGTTTCGAGTAGAAGGCATCGTGAATCGGTGGTATCATGATCTCGTAGATATACGATCAAGTGTAGTAAAACATAATGTGTTATATACATATTACATTATTAGTCAAAGCTCCAGGGTAAACGTTTCATTTTCGAAACATTGTTTTGTAAAAAATTTATTCGCTATTTAAAAAAAGATTTAAAAAATGAACATTGAAAGGAACTGTAATATTTTTGTTTAAAACTTTTGTAGAATATTTCAAACTGAACAGTCTATTTTCAATTATTCAATTTCATTAGTTTTCCCTGACAATCGATATATTATAAATCATTGTATTGAAAGAAATATTTATACAACAAATTATTAGCTTCCTTATTTCATTCGATAAATAAAAGATGATCTATACGTCTAGACGCCTTGGAACTTGAAATATCCGTATAAGGTTCAAATCTGATTGATCAAAGACTAATTATTCTTTGAAATACCACCTCTCCAAGTAGTATACTTTAAAATTTCACTTCCTTAAGTAACTCATCCAGATACAAATCTATTTAATAATATCCTTGTTTCTTAACATTTTCCATCTAGATATTCAAATATACAATACTCGATTCCATTGTACTCGATGAAATTTAAAATACCACTTTTCCAAGTAGCGTACTTTAAAATGTCACTTCCCTGAGTATCCCGTCCAGATTCAATAATACGCATTCTTGTTTCGTAGCATTTTCCATTTAAATATTCAAATATTCAATACTCGAGTCTATTACTCAACCCTTCTCCTCTCGATTCAATTTGTCGTAGACAAAAAAATTGAGATCTGAAATATCTATAGAAAGTTCAAATGTACTCGATGAAATTTAAAATACCACAAGTAGTGTACTTTGAAATGTCACTTCCCTCAGTATTCCGTCCAGATTCAATAATACGCATCCTTGTTTCTTAACATTTTCCATTTAAATATTTAAATATTCATTACTCAACCCTTTACCTCTCGATTCAACTTGTAGACAAAAAAATTAGAGATATCTATAGAAAGTTTAAATGTACTCGATGAAATTTAAAATATCACTTTTCCAAGTAGCGTACTTTAAAATATCATTTCCCTGAGTGTCCCGTCCAGATTCAAACGTCATCAATAATACGCATCCTTGTTTCTTAACATTTTCCATTTAAATATTCAGATATTCATTACTCAACCCTTGACCTCTCGATTAAACTTGTAGAAAAAAAATTATAGAGATCTGAAATATCTATAAAAAGTTCAAATGTACTCGATGAAATTTAAAACATCACTTTCCCAAGTAGCGTACTTTAAAATATCATTTCCCTGAGTGTCCCGTCCAGATTCAAACGTCATCAATAATACGCATCCTTGTTTCTTAACATTTTCCATTTAAATATTCAAATATTCATTAGTCAACCCTTGACCTCTCGATTCAACTTGTAGAAAAAAAAATTAGAGAGATCTGAAATATCTATAGAAAGTTCAAATGTACTCGATGAAATTTAAAACATCACTTTCCCAAGTAGCGTACTTTAAAATGTCACTTCCCTGAGTGTTTCGTCCAGATCCAAACGTGCTGAATAATATTTATCCTTGTTTCTTAACATTTTCCATCTAGATATTCAAATATTCAATACTCGATTCCATTACTAGCGTCTGGCATCGACCCTTCGGCAACCCTTCGTTCACCGCCCGATCCAACTTGTCGCAGACGGGAATTCGATGTGGGCGGCGATCGTGGCGTATAAGTAATAGCTAAATTAACATCGCACTGTATCCCAGGAGCGTCATCTGCTGTCTACGACCCGTTAGTGCATCTATGAGTCGCAAGATGTAAGCGAACAGCTTACGAGAGAGAGAGAATGCCTCCCCTGCTGACGCCCACACTTCACGTGCCATTTCGACACGTTACGCCTCTCGTGCGACCGGTTTCCGGTTTGTTCGTCGCGCACGGCGGGCAAAGGGGAGTTGAAACACGCCGAAACTGGGGTTCGCTGATAATCGACACCTCGTATCTCTGCGGTGAGGAGCTGAGGACGGGGGAATTGCGGCTGTTTCGAGATAGGGTAAAACGATGGCGCGCGAGCGAGGAGAGAAGGGAAGTGTTATACTGAAAAGGGTGACTGCATTATATTACATTATTTGGGCGGCGGCTTGCAAAAGTGAAGTGATTCCCGCGGATTCTAATTGCAAATTCTTGCAGGCTAAATAGGAAAATATCGATGGCCTGTGGATCTTTTAATTAGATCAACACGTTTACGGGAGATTCGATTTGCTCGAGTAGAATAAATAATGGCGAGTAATTCGAGGAGAAATTACGTCACGATTGTATTTCGAAAGATTATACGGTTGGTGCGATTTTTTTTTTTTTTCTATTTTGTAGATTTTAGAAAAAAAGTCTACCGTGAGATTGCTC
The DNA here is from genome assembly GCF_011392965.1 of Frieseomelitta varia. NCBI lineage: Eukaryota > Metazoa > Arthropoda > Insecta > Hymenoptera > Apidae > Frieseomelitta > Frieseomelitta varia. The sequence goes on from NW_025110669.1 coordinate 474,572, forward strand.
GAGAAGTAACTAAAATCCTCGACAGAGGAACTTGACGCTATCCCGCTTCTGCATGCGAAAAAAATAATAATTACGCGTTGAACGTTTTGTTGAAACACGAATCACGAGAACGCACATAATGAAACCACAAAGAGATATTTTCACGAATGCGAAGGAATTCCTCGTGCGAACTTTCAGCGTGCAAATGAATTTTGATCCGAGATGTTTAATTAGCGGCCGCGCAACTCGAGACGTGCAACGAAAATTGGAAAACGTGATGGACTTTTACGAATAGGTTCTTACGTATATCTTCTAGACGTAAATTAATAAAGCCTAACGAAGCCTAAGGAACAAATCTTCAATTTCCAATCTTACATTATCATTTCGGTAGCTCTTTAAGCTTCCTCTCGTTTCGTTCATCGTTCTATATTTGCTCGAGCACGACTCGGACAGCAAGGGGGTCGGGTCGAATCGAACGAATCGAACTCGATACGTCACTCGTGACTGTGATTTCGCGTGTCATCGACTACTTTTACACGGTTATTGGATATCTTTGCAGGAATCCGGCCGAATGTCGAGATATCCCGACAATGTTTCGCGGGATTTCGCGAAATTACCCTCAGAACCAACGGTGGACGCGGTTCCCCGGCGCGCAGCTGAACGTGACAGGCCGCTTTCAAATACGAAATATGAAAAGCATATGGTCCCGAGATGAGTGAGCTGTGGTATTTCAGCGTGAATGAAAGTCGGCTGGAATTAACGTACCTCGCGCGATTCGCGCGAATCCATTCTTCCTTTCCTCTACTTTTCTTCTTTCTCTCTTTTTTTACAATTTCTCTTCTTCTTTTCTCTCGTTTGAACCTTCTTCTTGTACGTTAACACGCGAAATTTTCGAGATCTCTTCTAGCGATTATGGCCACATGTTAGACGTTTGTGTAAATTCGTGTTTCCACGATAATTAAATTTCTAGCATGTCGCAAAATTACAATCAATAATTCACAGCCAATTGTCCTCCAATGAAACGTTTAAATACGCGTAGTTTAAATGTGGTTACATTACAGATAATAGGCCTTACAGGATTTGTAATTTTAAATTACACGTTAATTTGACTGTGATGAAGTTGTTGCCTTAAGATGTTCGTGGTGTAAAAGACATTTATGCTTATATTATTTCTTCTATATCACTACTGTGAAGATTCGATCGTGTTTATTTAAAAAAAGAAAAACGGTGAGTGTCGGACAATAAAATCAGCTTTCTTCAGAAATAAAAACTATATTTACGAACAGAGAACAATCCTGCTTTGCTGCACGTCCAGTGCGAAATTTAAAAGTATTGAATTTTTTTTGTAAAAATCAAGGTTCTACGTTTACTCCAAATTTCATCAAAAATCGGAGATGTGACACCTCGATATGTTCCCTTTTGAGTCAGTTGCTAGAGAAAAAATTAAGTTAGTTTACTAACTGGCGAAAACGACGACTGAGAAACAGATTAACCAGCTGCAAATTAGATTGGAGAATTCTACTTTCTTCCCGAATTTCTCGAGCGAGGTGATTTTTCATTTATCGAGCGGAGTTTGCCGCCGTTGCACAGAATTGCCTGCAGTAGCATACTAAATGAAGAACATTTTCGGCCGAATATTTCATGGTGCAGAAGCTTCTCAAGTTTTCCATCTTGAGCCCTTCCCCCCATCCCGTGGAATTCCCTGCGAGTTTTCCCTCAGCCGTTAATTAAATACAGACAATAGCTGGCTCTTGCTGTTACGCTTGAATCGACGGGTCGTTATTCAAATTAATTTAATAATCTCCCGATTAAACGCATCTATCAACACCGTCTCGATGTTTCTTTGTTCTTCCACCGAGTACACTATTGTTAAGACTCTCGCGTCCCGCGTTTACGAGAGAAACTTGGTGTATATTATTGAACTTTTAACAATCGCGAAGACATCGAGCCGTCGCCAGACGTGTAGCAAGATAACAATTTAACTCTGTTAACTGAATTATCTTAGTTTGTCAAAGATTCGCACAGGACTCCCTCGCTTCTCGTTCGTTACAATTTTCTCAGTTCTTTCTAGGAAGGCTTCTAACAATAATTTTTATAACTCGAGCAGAACTTGTTGAGACACACGATTATGTAAATCACAACTGGAGCTGCATGTACTATTTTAAAAAATTGTGCAATCACCTGTTCTAAGATAAAGTAAATACTTTACAATTTATCCCCAGCCTTCGACAAACTCAAGGAAATTTTTTCAGGAAGGTTTCTAAATTTTCACTATTTTTCTAACTCGAACGAAGCCTACCGAGACGCATAATTATATAAATCACAACTGCCTGCACTATTTTAAAAAATTATGTAATCACCTGTCCTAAAAAAAAAATTAATTACTTTACAATCCGTCCTCAACCTTCGACCATTCAAGAGAATTCTCGCTCGACATAATTGCTCGATCATCGAAAAGTCACGACAAAGTTGAACGATGGTAAGAAAGAATAATAAGATACACTGCCTCTAATACGACTACCCCTCGGCGGTAAGTATCGATCCTCGCCGAGGGTTATACCACACTATCCGCGGATGCAATTTTCCTTGGCTTGGTGTGTAACGCTTCTCGAAAACTAACATACGTTCGGGGACGACACGTCGTTCGTGTGGCGCGTATATCCACAAAGGGGCAACGCACCGTCCCCGTCACATCGACGACTTATCGATCCCTCGGCCGTTGCTCGCGAGGCTCGGCTCGGCTCGTTTAATAAAACACGAAGACGAACGATGCGCCTTTATGTCGGCCCAGTTGCGTTCACGATCGAGTCACAGCCGTTGTATCGTATCAATCATTGCCCCCGAAGAAAAAGCAAGACCGCTTTATTCGCGGAGAAAAAATATATCCGCGCGGTCGTTTCGCCGGCGCAATTTCCTCCGTGATCGAGGTTTATGTTGCAACTTGCATTCCCTCTCCCTTTATCTCTCTTTTCCTCTGTTCCTCTTGGTATCTCGTTGGCCCTCGTTGCGAAATTCGTAAAATTGCACGGCGAGAAAGGAGGACGGAAGATTTTTCCTTTTCACGAAACGTATGTACAGTGGTGAAAATTTACTAGAGACGTACGAAGAATTGTTAAGACAGAAACGCGCGTGGCGCCTACTTGTTTTTAGCATGTTACTTTAATTATAACGACCTGACTGTAGTGCATTTAGATACGTGCTAAAGATTGCAAGCCTTAATCCCTTGCCTAATCTCTTTAGTGGTTAGTTAGGCTACTATAACGCGAGTGTTGGCTGTTCCGATACTCTCGCGCCGTGCAGAATATCGACACGTTATTCTCTCGTAGTCCTCACTGAAAGTAATTAATCTTCTAAAAAGTTAGTCGTTTATTTTCAGTAAGACGTCACTACCGAGCTATAGAAAAAAAATATATATATATATATATATATATATTCGTGTACAAAGTGTCCGAGACAGAGTACTGTCGGGGAAACTTTTGCCAAGCGAATTGAATCTTTATTCCACTTTTTACTCCCGCTTGCATAAATATCCGCGGTCTAATCGTTATCAATATTATCAATATTAGATTATCAATATTAGATCGATTGCCCGATTGCACGCTCATTTACGCACACCTTCTCATTCTTTCCCCAATTCTCGCCGAGATGAAAAAAAAAAAAAAAAAAACATTCAAAGCCAATAGCTAGGGGAAGTACGAGGTTGTTCGCCGCGATGGCATTCCGTCGCGACGTTTCTCGTTTCGCGATCGTCGACGGCGCGGCGTGATCCTCCGGGCTGCACGCCACTTGGCGCGAGAGTTATAAAGTTTACAGACACGCCGTGCCGAGTTCATGTAAGCCCGTGAATCAGCAGTTTCTCGCGTGATTGGCCGCCAGGGAGGAAGTAAATGTCCGAGGGGAATCGACAAGGAGTCGATTATGCAGGCCGAATCAGACAACTGGGTCAAGTTGCGCCTCCCTCGGTCGTTATCGGCGCGCAGTCAAGTGGCCGTGACGTAAACGACGTTGGCGTAATGATGTCGCTCCACGTCGTTCCTCGAAAACCTATTGCCGAATCGTCGACGTTCGCACGCGAGCAAACGTCCGAACGATCGCCGCTATAAATGTCGTGTGCATTTGCCCGTCTGCCCGGGGCGTGGCGAGCCTCGTCTGACAAATCATTGCCAATCGGCGAATCGGTGAATCTCCTGTTCGCGAGTCTCCGTGAATCCCTAATTCCGGATCTGATTGGACTAATTTCTTCCCCTGTCCGTTTTGATTTCGAACCACTTGCCGCTGGCAACTGATTCGCGGACCATAACGAGTGACCAAACCGTGTACAACAATTCGTCGCTTTCTTTTTAAACTCGTCGGTGTGATATCACTGGGTAGAAATTGAGAAGTAATAAATTACTGTAAATATACTATAAATATAGTATAAATATAAATACTATAAATATACTATAAATATAAATATTATAAATATACTATAAATCACTATAATTTATTACTATAAGTTTTGTCTGGATTATACTTTTAAAACTGAAAAAATATTGCAATGTGGCACGTCGTTCCAGCGAAAGAGGTTAATCTCGAGACAAAAGATTTATTTGCATATTGTGCATTTATTTATTAGTCACGTGCATAGTAATTATTTAGGTCCAAGTGTAGAAGTAATACATTGTAGAAGTAATACATAATTTATTTACGAAAAGGCGAATACACCGTTCCAAATAAAATGATCCGACATAGGAAATAATTATCCCGTTCAGATGGTGTTTAGCATGAAATTTTGTTGATTGCATTTCTCTGACGAGTGACGTAAAGCAATCATCAACGTGTGCATTATGAGTTTGCTAGGCCAAGCGTAGTATATTAAAATTAATAATACGCACCTACTTTCAGCCTTTCCAAAAATAATTCCTCTTCGCTATTTTATAAACTTTCGTAAAAAATTTAGTTTACGTGAATTCCTCGAATTATTATTATTCAGAAATTTCTTCTTCTGAAATTTTTATTTCGCCATTTATCCTTATGTCGTTGTTATAAAATACTAAATATTCGTTATAATTACGTAAAATATCATAATATATATATGGAAATATCATAATAAATATGTCTGAGCTGTTAGATAAGTTGAAATACAAAAATTAAATTAAATTAAATTAAATTTATTCTGAACGTTGTCGCTCAAAAATTTAGAGATCTCGTGTTTAAATCTCGGGACGGAAATATTCACTAGTTAATAAACATTTATATTCTCTTCACTTTCCATTCTTAATATCGTTTTCAATATCATCGTTTCTGAATTACGTTTGAAAATGATTCGCTTTACTCTGAAATTCAATGATCCGCTTCACTCTCGACCGGTCGAGCGAAATTTTCCCTGAATTTTCCAAACCCCATTCCGAAATTCGCCCAAACAAAGTAGCCAATCCTCTCATCCCCGATAGGAATCCTCCTAGAGCGAAAACGAAATTGCATCGGGATGGAACAGATAGGCTGGTTTGTTGCCAGATTAAATTGTAACCTCGCGGACCACCGGGGAGTGGGTGTGATCGAGAGAGGGTGTGCGCAGAGAAAGAAGAGAAAAGAAAAGCGGGGAAACGCGGGACAGCGAGAAGCGGCCGCGGTTACGCCCGGAAATTGGCGAAACTTTGCGGAAGGTAAATTAGTGGCGGTAATAAAAAGCGGCTGGTTCGCGGTTCCCGGTTGAATCCCGCCGCCGGAATTTCCCTTCTCTTCCCGCCACTCGGGAAGCGAGAGGAGAGTCGCTCGCCGGACCCCTCGAACGCCCCGAACTCGAACGAACTCGATGGCTGCGGGGAAAGTGCCCGCCGGACGAAATTATGAGAGGCCTCTGGCGAGCGCAAGAACGCGCCAGCCACGACGTCTATATCCCGATTGGCCGGAAGAACAAGCGCGCCGACCGGCCAAAAACAATTTGCTTAATGCTCGTGCGACTGCCGCGCTATCGCCTCGCCTCGCCCCGATAAGACGGCTCTCGCGATCCAAGGCCGGCCCGAGTCGAAAAAGGGGATCACGCCCGCCAGTAATCTCGCCAGATTTGCATTTAAAGGAGAACGTTTAGATCGGGATGGGGATGGTAGGCTGAGAGGCGCGTTCGACGATTCCCATCCTTTATCCCGGGGCGACGTACCGAGCGAGTTAGCCTCGACGACAGATGGATCGTTCCTCGATGCTGCCTGTATAGGGAGAGGATTTTTCTTACCTTCGAAGGAGGAGGATGAGTCTACTTTGTGACAGGGCCAGTGATTTTGCTTCGCCTGTATCTTCCAGGTCCTGTTTGTTATCGAGTCTGGACGATGACGTGGATGTTTGCAATGTCTTTCGAGGCATGTTGTAGCTGGAGTTTGTAGCGTGTCGCGGAGCGATTATAAATCGCGAACGAAGAGATCGATGAAAGAAGATTCGCTAGGTGAAGTTTTTTTCTTCCGAGAAACTTGAACGTGCAGGAAGTGCATCGTCAACTGTTGAAAACTCTCGTCGGTGTATTTAAAATTAAGTCGTAACTGGCTGATCTTTCGCCGATCTTCTCTCTGCCTTTGCCTCGATACTTGAAGTTTCGTTCATTAATTCAAAGTTTCGTGAATCACCTTGAGGAAAACTAACTCTGCGGAAAACACGCGCTGTCAAGTGTAAATTTTTTTTTTTTAACAACACACCCTCCGCAGGCATCATGAAATTCTGTACAACGTAGCCTTTCCCTCTAACGAGAACCATCTGCGAAAATCACGCGTCATTAAGTATAATTATTTCTTACGGCACAATCTTCACTGTAAAATCTCTAAAATCCAATCCGGCATCTAAAAATACCTCTCTCACGTCACGACATAAAATTTACATAACATCTCCTCCAACAACGTCTAAACATAAAGCTTCTATTTTGTCTGTTTCAAAGCATGCCCCACTAAGCATAATTACCTCTTATAACACAATCTTCCAACTAGAATCTAGTTGGTCCATTTTTCCGATAACCAAGCCAAGAAGAAAAGTTCCCTTTTGAACTCTGCGATCCTCTGATCTATCCGTATCCGGAGACGAAAAATCTACATCTGCAAAAAACTTATATTCTCCCCGTTTCGGCCTGGCGGAATCTCCCGAGAGCGCGGAATAATCCCCGCCGCTTAACGAGCTCGATAGATCATTAGAAAACCTGCTGTCCGGCGTGACGATTACGAAATCACGACAGATCGCGCCTAATTACCGGTCGTACACCCGAGAGAGAATCGTTCTGGCTGCTCGGGTCTGGCCTGGTTAAAAATTCTGTCGTTCGGAATTTCGTTCTCTGCCAGCCGGAGGAAAAGAGAGAGAAAGAGAGAGAGAGAGAAAGAGAAGCAGAGGAACGTTTCACCCTCGGCGCGTCAGCCTCGACCCATCCCTCCTGTCTCCTCCTCCTCCTCCTCCTCCTCCTACTTCCCTCTTCTCCCCTCCTCCCCCCGTGTATTTTCCGGGGAAATGCAAATTCCGGGTCACTGACATCGAGTCGATTCGGGCGATATATCGTAGCGACGACGTGGAAGGGAAGTGGATGTACGTGTGTGGAAAGATACAGGGTACACCGTGAAATATATATTTCCAGCGAATTTTTCCATATCCTCCCCAGGGGTCTTAGGTTGCTTGGTGACGAGGCCTGTGTGTACTGTTCGTTCGGCCACCAAACGAACATTTCCTACCTCTGTCATCCGCCGCGCAGTGTTCCATCGGTCCCCGATGCTGTTGGAGGATTTCAGTGGAACTAGTCGACGCTAACCGCGACGACAGTGGTTGCGTCGCGTACTCGGCCAGAAGCCTCGCGTCTAATTGCAAGAACTTTTCGTTGTGCCGAAAAAAAGAAAAGGAAATATTGCGAGTCGAGGAATTCGTGATATCTCGGAGCATCGATCAATCGTTTTTTCGAACGCAATAGTATTCTGTTCGTTAAGCGCTCTAACGCTGAGAACGTGAGTTAAGGGATCTCGATTCTGGAGACTCTCGAATATTGATGGGACATTCGTTTGTTTCTAGAGCACCGTATTTCATCCGAAATCGAAACGGTGGAAATTTTGTGAATTGCGGGATTTTTTTCTTTTTTTTTTTTTTTTTTTTTTTTTGATGGGAAGGGTTTATGATTTTTTTCTTTTTTCTCTTAGTATCGATTTTGTAGTTTAACTTGGGAACAACTTACAACTTCTGCGTTTTGTTTCTAGTTTCAGTGTTTGCGAGTGATTGTAGTTTTGCATTAGTTGTTAGATTAATTGACACGGGGGTCAAGAATGGCGACGCGTGTTTGGCCGGACAGTTCCACCCGACAGAAATTGAAATAATGAGAATTGTTGAATTTCGATTCGGCGACACGCGTTTATGAAATCTTTCCGTTGTTGACGGATCGATTAACGGGTGTTGGACCCACGCGTGTAACAACACGGAAATTGTACGATCGCAGTCTGTCAAAGTTGAACTCGACGTTTGACGAGAGTAGCAGAAAACAAGAAACTTTTTAGCAAAATTTAACAAAACCTGTCTCACGTGTGAAATACCAAATTCGCCACACCGAAGCTTCTCGACTGCAAAAATATCCTCGCGTCGGTTTAGCGACTTAACCATAATCCCGTATTCGCTCGTGTAAACGGACCGATGAAAGTTTGCGAAAGGAAATTCTCATTTTTCGAGGATTCTTGGAATCTTCACTCACTCACTCTCTCTTTCTCTTTCTGTTCTGATAGTCCGTGCGTTATCGTCTCGAGTCTTGGTGTGGACTGGATCTCGGGGTTTATCGTTGGACGATCAATTCTCGAAAACGCCGATGCGAGCACCCTGTGCGGCCGAATATGAAAAGGATTCGCGAATCGTGCCAAGCCAGCCTGCCAGAGACTTGGCTCTGGTCCGTCCGACAGACACGGAACCGGTCTGCTGCGGAATTCTTTCGGTTAGCCGCAACGATAATCCTCGAATCGATCCATTTCGCGAAAAACCTTTCCCTCTCTGATTCCCCTCCTCTCGGCATTCTTCCTGTCGAGTCGCTTCTGAAATTGAAACGTGTTTATGGCCGTCGTCATTCGATATTCCCACCTCTCCGCTCTTAATTTTACCGTTCGCTTTCCTCGCGAGGACGATCCCGCGTGATTTTCTTCGATCGCAATATCGAATATGCTGGAAACGTTAGGTTTTAAGGTGGTTCTACGAAATTGGAAGGTTGGATTCGTACTATGTAGAAAGTTTGACTTGCAAAATACGAGCAGAGGGGAATTTTTATTCTCGCGCGTATGTAGGTTAAAAATAATACAAATAGGTTTCGACCCACGTGGTTTAAAGTAAATAAAGTATATCAATTTAGGAATTTAAGAAATACTGAAAAGTTCCGGTACGGCTGATTACAAAGATATTACTCTCTCGCACTAGACTCTCGCGTTGTTACAACTCGCTGTTTGCTATAGTACTCTCTAGATCTATACACAACTCACTACTCTCTATATAATTTCCTCGCCATTCGTTTCCTCTCTCGGTCTCTCTCTATATCTGATCCCTTCACGATATCCACACAAACACACACACATACACACGCACATGCATCTATACTCTGATATTTCAAGTCTCAAAACTTGGGCGACTAGACAGACAGTCTCAAGTCTGATTTTTTTCATTGCAACAATCACGCCACATTTAATAATAAGTTAATCTTATTGGTAGTCGTTCGGATATTTTCAAATTCTCTGAGAAATGAGAAAATCGAGCCAGCTTGCGGTTTGATACGTTCTAAAAAAAATTTACAGACAGGTGTGTATTTACATATAGTGAAAGAAATGGGTTGATTAATTTATCTCGAGCATCTTTTTTCTAACTGCTCGTGAGCTTTATTTATTTTGCCTATATCCGAAGGAAATATTCGCGCGTACGTGTCTCGCATGGGTTTCGAACGGATGAGGGCAACGATATTCCACGATGCGATGCAAATATCAGGAAATCACGAACAGGAGAGATACGAAATATATACATATCAGTTACACGGTCGCGGGATTTAATGCGTACAAGCGTGTGTTTAATTGAGATTACTAAATTATTTGGAAAATTATAAAACACGGCAATCTGATATCGGAATAATATATGCAAATTACAACTGGCAAAAATGTTGTTATTATATATCCATAACATCGCCAAGCATGAAAAGGTAACTAAGTGGAATTCGAATTGCATAAAATTTCATATTGGAACTGTTACTCGTCACGTAAATTATATCAATAGTGTTGTTATTCATCGAAGTTATTCCTCAGGAAGCAATTTTTTTATATATTTGTCAATATCTTCATTAAATTGTTCAATTTCATTATATTCTCTTCTGTAACATATACGAATCAAAACACTTTCAAATATTTCTGTACCCCTAGCGTATCCCTTTGTTAATATATTTTATTATTACTGTTATTAGCAATTCCTTGTCATTCATTGGAACATCCCTCAGAAAGCAATTTTTTTTGTATCTTCATTATATATTCTCTTCCGTAAAATTTACGAATCAAAATATTCTCAAATATTTCAAATATTTCTAACGTACCCCTTTGTTAATATATTTTATTACAACCAATTCGTCGATTTCTATTCTGTTCCGTACAACGTAAGAAGCGTGAGAAGATATTTAAAAAAAAGAAATTTCCATTCCTCGCGTGAGGAATTTATTGACAACAATTCTGCAAGATGGTTGAAAAACCAAAAGTGAGACGAAAGTGGAGGAAACGTTATCCATCGGCTGTCGTACGAAAATTCTGTTGTACCAGAAACAACAGTTTTGCCCCGTTTGAGAATTCATTGCGCACGAACAACGTATCGCCGAAAATTCTTCCCGCGTTGCATAATTGATCGTATAATTTTCATCGTCCGGCGCAACCCTTCGTGAAATATTTCGCAAGTTTCGTGATGGCTGGCTATGATGGATTTGTACTGAAATTGGAGCTGCCATGTCGTTTGAGGGTTTCCCTGGTGTCGTATTGCGGCCAGCCAGCCTTTGATGCACGCGATGCGTGGCCGCAAACACGGGGAAGTCTTATCAGGTCGCTATCGGCCAAGGCTCGTTTTGTTAACGTGAAACCATCGATACCTTCGAACACTGCCTCTAGCCAGTTTCACCCTTCCTCGAAGAGATTATTGTTTCGTTTCCCGATTTCGATTCGAATGATTTCGAATTCCTGGTAAATTCGGGAAGTTCGTTCGCCGATTCTGTCGAGCAACACTCGATAGAAAGAGGAATCGTTTTACCCCTCTTAAAGGAGATTATTATCTCGTTGAACGTTCCGATCACTGACTCGAATAATTCCATGAAGATCAGCTCTCGAGTTCTCGTCTTGGAGAATTCATTCGTTGATTCTTTTGAATAATATTCCGGATCGTTTTATCCTTCTTCGAAGAGATTATCATCTCGTCCTGCGAGCCTCGCTTGTTGATTCGAACGAGGAGTTATTCTCGCGTTGAAAAATTCATCGATGTGTCAAACGAAGCTATCGACGAGGCTGGAGCAGCTTGTCGGGAAATGAAATAAAATTGCAACCGAAATTAATCCAACGATTTACAATTTAATGAACGAACTCCGAAACTTTGTTGTTAAAAAGTTGTAATATACAAGTAATTCGTAACTTGTGGGGGGGCCCACTTCGGGAACTGATTGTACACCTAAAAATAATGAAAAAGAATAAATATATGTAATAAATAATGAAAAGAATAAATAATGAAAAAGAATAAATATAAATATATAAATATATGTCCTATTTGTCTTTTATGAGACAATGAATTTTCTGTTTTAATTATTTTTACAAAAGATGCTCGAAATGACCAGCTTGCATTTGAAGACAAGCCTGCACGCGTCTTGTCATTGATCTGATTACTCTCTCTATCGTTCTTGGTGTTTCTCAAATTTGTCGGAAACCTTGCTCTATTCTATTTCGTAGTATTTCAGCATTTTCAATTGATGTTGCGTATACAATAGATTTTCTTTCATGTGATTATTTGAAGATTTAGCAAATTTCGCAATACCCTCTAAATCAGTTCAATTCTTACTAATAAAATGCGTAATACAATAATAATAATAATAATAATAATAATAATAATAATAATAATAATAATATATTAATAATCGTAATATGCGCTCCATTATCACTTCAAACACGATCTTATACGACGTGTATTACGATCTAAATATATATTTAGAAGAACACGGAGAATTGCGCGCGATTGTACCATACAAACACACGTACAGAGTTTGAGTGGTAGCGAAAGGCGATATCCTTTTTTTAATGGGCCTTTTCTGCATACAAGACTGCAGCCGAGAATTTGGTTCATCCCTTTTAGTTACTCTCTGGCGAATTCCAAGAATAATTCCGTAGCCCCGGAGGCTAAGGCGAAAGGGAAAAAGGAACGGGAGTTAAGCACAGCGGCACGAACGCCGGCCCATTAGCCCACGCAACAAAGAGGTCCGAAGAACCAGGAGCAATTGCAATAAAATTTGTTGTCACGAGAGCGAGGAGGCAAAAAACGAAGAGAAACCGCTAATTTGCAAGTAAAAGGCGGTCGCGCCGCCGTCTAAAATTGTCTGGACGCGTTTTCTCGCCGAAAGAATCCAAAGAAAAAGGTGAAAGAAAGAAAGAAAGTGCAGAAAGGAAAGAAATGTGTGGGGCGGAAGGACACAAAATTTAAACCCACATGGTTTGTAATAAATACAAAGTTCACTAATAATTAAGTAATTAACGAAAACTGAACGAGTCGAAGTTCCGCCAGAGGAAACTCACGTGCAAGCTTCTTGCAAGCTTCACGCAGCTCATCTTTGCCTCGTAGTTGACTGGCGCTCAAGTTCTTTTCGAAAATATTTCACACAATCTCTACGACAGAAATTGGAAAAAGAAAAATAGAAAAGATAATTAAACCAGAGAGGCACGTGGAGATCCTGTGTTTGCCAAATTTGATGAATCGAGTCCGTGGGGAACTTGACGGAAAATTGATGATGGACTGCCGAATCGCTAGACAGAATAAATCAGCCAGTGAGAGGGTGCAATCGCCTCTTCTACCTCCCTTTCCTTTTTCTCGAAAGCTGCTAAGCTTTTGTTTGACTTTCAAATGGAGGCCAGTAGCCGCTTGCTTGGAATCCTCCTCGGAGTTATTACGATTTTCTTTCGCAATAGCGACCTTATTTCCGAAAGAGGATGAGCACCGTTCACGGGTAGCCTTCGAGAAAGGACCGAGAATGTTTCCTGCTTTCCAATCTACCTGGAAATTCGAGTTCCGTATACTTCCAAATTGAAATATTTTCTTTTCGCCGTGTATGTCGCCATTCTCGAGTGTCTCCTCTTTATTCGAGTCGATCTCGAGTGTTTGAAACGAGCGAAACGCGAGACGAGAGGTTGCCACGAGAAGTTCGTGGTTCGTACGAAGGGATGCGTGTTCGAGAGAAACTAAATAGGAAACAACCGGGGAATTTCTTGGGATAAATTCGGAGAATTTATGCGCGTCGAGGGGTGAATGGGGGAGTGAGTTCTTGGGGTCGGCAGAGTTTATGAGGATTGCCACGGCAATCAGGAATATTTACAACCGGGTAGATTGCTGCTAAGTTGCGTGTACCTTGTCCATCCCCTCGCTACGGGATTAAGAATCATGAGTCACACGATCAAGAATAGTGGCTATTCAGCGGTAAACCGAGAAATGTTGAAATGATCCTGCATCGTTCAAAATAATACAGAAATAATGCCAAGTCGTGGGCTTCAAGAATTCCATAATATTTCCCTGCAATATCCAACGTACGAAATTCTCTCTTTATTTATTTAAGATACTGTAAGATACCACAGCAAGCATTCGTCAAATTTCTTCGCGACATTTACCCAATACGGTTGGTACTTCGATCTCTGAGAACCTTCCAACGAAATGCTAATCCGAGCTTCGAGTGAAGAACGACGCCAACGTCCAAGACAATTATTCATATTCGCTTCGTGACACAGCGCGTGAGAGAAAGAGAAAGAGAGAGAGAGAGAGAGAGAGAGTTGATATCGCGGCCAATTAATCCCAGGACACGGAAATAAGAATGAGCAAACTAGAAGCGAGAAGAGGGGGCAAGAATGTAAATGGAAGATTTATGTAGGGGCTAAATGAAGGATAGAAGTCGGGATGGAGGGCCATTTATTCGGTGGCGGAACTTCTCCCTTCGTGTTCGCGCGACTTCGCACCGAAGGGAAGCGCCATTCGGTCGATCCGTTAAGAGGAAAGTTTACCGTGCGATGGCAATAGAAGAAAGGAAAAGAAAGAAAAAAAAAAAAAGAGATCTCGCGCTGAGTCCTCGCTGTGCTTCCGTTTGTCAGAAACAGCGCCGAGCGCAACCTTCTCGCGATTTATTCGACCCTCGCGCAACGGAACAGTTCCCTTTTTTTTTATTTCAAGCGAATTATATTCCTTCATAGTTGTTTCTATCCGTTCGGTTATTTCGAAACTACAAACACGGCAGGAGAGCACAATTGAGCCAATGACAATGAAAAATTAAAAATTGAAATTAAATTAATTATAAATTATAAATTATCGGTCATTTAAATTGGCACAATTTTGTAAAAGAAAGATCGTACAATGATTCACTTGATCTTATTTTATGGCGTGAAATCTTTACTTTGACAGTGAGTTCATTTTGGAGATGATTTTACGTCTGGAAGTGAAAAGTGAGGATACTCTTTCTTCGAAAATTATCAAAATTCACGCGCGTGTGAAAACATTAAGAAATTTCTCTCGCGATTAAATCCGTCATCTTCGATCTTGAAGATTGAAAACTTTCTCTTTACAACGAGTCCTTAAAATTCTGTACGATTTTCTCTTTTACCATTTTATTGAACTTGGAACATTAGGTTAAACATCAGGTTAAGATTTCTTGCATTTTTTTCGTTTAACTCAACCTGTTATAATGGATAAAATCGTGAGAAAAAGATCAAACGAGTTTCGAGAGGTCGTTGCAAACGTGGGAGACTTGATTCTTCAAAATCCAGTTGCGAAAAAGAAAAAATGTTTTAATCGAGTTCGAATCGCACGACGTCATCGTCGAGAAGAACGAACTCGCAGTCGTCAGAGCAGATGCTCCGAGCTTTAAAACGAGGCCAAGTGGATTTTTAAATTTTGAAAATGTAAAATATCTCAATAGGCACTTTTCTTCTGAACTCGTTCGTGGATCGATGTTACATAAAAACGCAACGTTTCATTTATCATTCCTTTTCACTCCGTTCATTTTCGTTCACCAAAGAATACATCGAATATAATAATAATAATAATAAATTCTGAATGTCGCAGAAATTTGACGACCGGATAACTACAAAGTTCTGGCTCTTGGCAACGGTTAGTAGCAAGAAACGAAAATTCATTTTTATTTTCGGAGAGCACTTGAGACTCGACGACGCGGAATTCGACAAGGGATGAGTAGCAACGATAAAGGACTGGGTAATTAGCGTCGCCGGAACGGATTGAACTTGGCAATTTCGCGGCAATTTAACGGGAGATATACAGAGGGCAGGAGAAACGAGAGGCAAAGCTGAGCGCGTAGCTCCGCGTTCACAATGTAAATCATTTTGTCCGTTTCTGACGGTGCGCCGATGGCACTTGCAACGCGGCCATAAATGTCCCTGATATTGCCGTAATATACTCCCATCTCTTTCCTAAAGTATCGCTGAAAGTTTCACGAGGGATTAAATTCAATTACTTTCTTGATATATACGATAGGTGCGCGAGGCGAACGTGAATATGGCAACCTCGGGGGAAAAAAATCCACGATTTCGCGCGCGCGCGTGTGTGTGTGACCAGTTCGCTATAAAACTGCCTCGGATTGCCATTGCCTGTTCCTCCTGTGAAGTGCCAACGGAATTTTATTTTATTTTATTTATTTATTTGCACGTTGTGTTCAATGAAAATGTAAAACAAGAAGCAAGACTTGATTACGAAGATATATAGAAATAATTCAAACTAATATTTCACAGATAACAGCGAAGCTGAACGAAAGAGTTCGTCACAAAAATATATAGAGTAGAGATTCGCGTTGTGATAATCTTCAGATTGACAAAAATCCGCGTTAACGGGCAAACAGAAATCTCCTAAATTTGTTAAATCGTTTCCAAGTATCTACGATTTTCTCGGAGCGCGAGGCATCTCAAAATCACTCTTTTTGTCTTCTTGCGATACAAAAAAAAAAAAAAGGAAAAGAAATGGGAGAATGGGTGGAAGAGCGAATCGGTTGAAATTTTAATAGGGGCGACAGAGAGGTGGGAACTCGTGGGAACGAGATGGGAATATCCGTGGGTTCGCGCGGTCGCAATTATGCTCCCAGGGGCGAGACCTCGAAAAGCGGCGGGCAGACAAAATGATAGCTGAAAATTACGGCGCGCCGTTGGAGAAACGTCGGACGGCGACCACGCGCCGTTGCACCAGATATGGGGAGCCGAAAGCACCGAGCAAACGAGCCGATTCATTTATTTTCCGGCACGCGCAAATGCATATTGATTTCCCCCGGCCGTGTGCGTTCGCTCGAGCCTTCGCTCTTTCCCGTGTAGCAGCTTCTATGTACAGTATACACACAGTCCTGAATCAGACTATCAAATAGCGGTAGTGATTGATTCAGTGACGATCGACATCCTCTACTTTTCCTTCCTTTTTCCTTCTGTTTCTTTTATCTACTTCAACGATGAGCTATGAGATGATGATACTGTGAATTAATGTAAGAAATTGCAATAGAGTAATTTATCCTAATATTGATAATAGAGTAACCATTTCTTTGATAAGAAATTTTATTTATTTGAGTAGATT